>NW_013666220.1:481373-507080 GCF_000517525.1 Limulus polyphemus
GATTAAATAATACACCAGAGAATATAGACTAATAACATGCTAAAAGTAGACAAATTCACTTAGTTCTAAAAATTCTCCTGGTTTTCTACCTATACAACAAGAGCTGTAACAAGTTCATCCAAGCTAGTCGTTAACTTTCCCATGGGAACAATGTTGCTACTCCGAGTGAAATTGACGGTTATCTGTCCAGAACACAATGTTATACAATATGCCCTATCTCCTCCCTCACTTTCTGCACGTGAGATTTTGTTGCTTTTGGGGATGTGGTCTTTTATGACACCACTAATCCTCCTCAGCTGTAAACACATGCACTCCCTTCAGTGCTGCACAATCAGTGGAACCTTGCTTGGGATCCTTTGGATGCTCCCATAACATTCTATGATTTCAGGTCATTGGTCTGTCTATGCCCTACCTTACCTGTCCCTCCTTCTCATGGTGCCACAGCTCATCATTTTTCTAAACAGTGCACGACATGCTGCTATCAATTCTGGTGACTACCTGGTGGGAGCTCGACTTGTGGTTTTCATTCATCGGTGGTGTCCTTTCATCATCGATGTTTGGGTTCTTCAGGTTTTGTTTCTTTCCCCACCTCTCTTGTCCCAGTTACCTGTTTCCTTCCCTTCTTCTAGGGATCCCATAATTTGTCAGCATCTGTCAGAGGTGGTACAGGTCGTCCTCACCCACCAGCTATCGAACCTGTTCACATCATTTACTGGGGTTTTACTCCCATCTGTTTGTTGTTCCCAAAAATACCAAGGACTGGAGGCCTGTCATCGATCTGCCCTACCTCAGTTGATTTATTCACCGCCCACGTTTCACCAGGGACTCCTACCTCACTCTTCAGTGGGCATTTTTTCCAAGTCTTTGGATGAGCAAGATGGACATCTCCAATGCTTATCTGCATAATCCCATCTGGGAATGATCTCATCCTTATCTATGGTTCTTCCATCAAGTGGTGGTGTACCAATTTTGTGCCCTTATGTTTCTGCTCCTTATGTTTTCTCCCTGGTCGTGAGAGCTTTTGCTTTTCATCTTCATGCGCTGGGGCTGCATTTCCATTCTTACATGGATGACTGGCTACTTCTGGCCCATTCTGAACAGCAGTCGGGCCAGTCTTACTTGTCAGCTCCATCTAGAAGCTGCTTACATAGGCTGGTTGATCAAATTGGATAAGTCTTTTCTGCATCCTACGTAATACCTTGTGCATTTTGGTGCCATTTTCAAAACTCACCTTAGTCGAACCCAACCTTCTCCTTTCTGATTCCATTCTATGGAACTGTCAGTTTGCCACACCCTATCTGCTTCCTCACTTTCTGCACGTGAGATTCTGTTGCTTTTGGGGATGTGGTCCTTTATGACACCACTAATTCTCCTCAGCTGTGCACACACACACATTCCCTTCAATGGGCTCTGAACGATCTGCTTGGGATCCTCTGGATGCTCCCATAACATTTTCTCCTTCCCCTGTAGATAATCTCCTTTAGTGGTTGGACAAGACTCGCACATTGGCAGGTTGGTGTCCTGCTTCCTCCTCCTGGTCAGGATTTAGATCCGTTTACTGACACATTCCTTCAGGGCTGGGGTGCATGGGTTGATCACCAGGAGATTTCATGTCATTGGTCTGTCGATGAACAGTCATTACATATCAATGTACTAGATCTTCTAGCCATTTGTCAGGCTTTGAATCACTTTCTTCCAGTTGCCATACATTGTCTGGTAATGATCCATTCTGACAATTCAACAGTGGTAGTTTATATCAATCACCAAGGTGGCACCTGGTCAAGATCTCTCTGTTTTCATACATTGGATGTTTTTATATTGGGCCCACATGCAACACATTCGTTTAATTGCATGTCATGTCCCAGGTGCTTTCTACGTTATGGCTGATGGTCTTTCCCGCCCCAACAATATTTACCCGATGGAATGGACCCTTCATCCTCTCATTTTCCAGTGGATTTGCAATCTGTGGGGTTTTCCTCACATTGATGTATTTGCCACTGCCTTAAATCACCATATTCCCATCTTTTGGCCCCGGTACATCATTCTCAGGTTTTGGCTTTAGATGCCTTTTGCCAGGATTGGTCACACAAATTCCTATATGTTTATCCTCCTATCTGATTGATTCATTGTGTATATTCCCTTATCCATGCCAGGTCTTTCTGATTGCTCCTTACTGACCGACTCAACCATCGTTTCTTTGTTTATTCCAACTATAATTATTCCCTCCTGTACCACTTCCCTTATTACCCAACCTCTTTTGTCAACTCCAGTCTCAGGTTCTGCATCCCGCACTTCACATACCCCCTCTTCACGCCTGGCTTTTGTTCAGTCCTTGGTGAGGTGATCTGGTTTCTCCCATCATGTAGCTTTTCATTTGACTCACTCCATCCATCCTTCCTTTGTGGAAGTGTATCAGCAAAAGTGGAAAGTCTTTCACACATGGGCCCAGGCTTGGGGATTTCCTGCTGATCATCCTACTGTTGCTGGTGTCTTAGAGTTTCTCATGTGGCTTTTGAATAATTACAGACTGATTGCTTTATTATCAGTCACATCAAAATTCTCAAGAAAATTGTTAAAGAAAAGATAATCAAATTTTTAAATTCAGTAAGTTTCCTAAAGTCGTCATTTTGGATATAGTAAAAGTATGAGCACAGAAGATGCACTAAATATGGTGGTTGATAGATTAAATCAATTTATTAATGATGATAACATATTCTCTTTCTAGATATATATATCAGAAGCTTTTGACATGATTTCACAAGAACTTTTATTAAATTTTTTTTTATAAAATTGGAATAAATGTGCTGTTTTAAATTGGTTTAAGTCATATATATTAAATAAAAACAAGTAGTTAAGTATATAATGATATAAGTGATGAAATGAACTTTTAACTGGTGGAGTACCTCAAGGATCAGTTGTGGGTCAATTACTGTTTTTATTCTATGTATAAATAATTTTTGTGAAATTAAATCTAATGGAGAAATAACAAGTTTTCTAGATGTATTAATATATATTGGAAAGTCTGATAATGAGGTCAGCAAAAAGTGAATTGTGATTTAAAATGGATAAAAGAATGAATTCAAATACTTGAAAGTGAACCAACAATTTATGAGAACTGTATTTATAAACGTCTGTCAAGAATGATATAAATATTAATTCAATTCTACAGAAATAAGAAAATATAAAATATCTTGGAGTAATAGTAGACTATAGATTAAATTGGAAAGAACACACCAAGTTAATAGAAAAAAAAAGATTAAAGATATCAGCAGTAAGGTTTTACTATTTAAAACAATTTATTTGAGAAATGATTGATTCAAATCTACAATATGGTATCTGCTAGAGAGGTGCCTATCTAACAAGTGAATTTAAAACGTTTCAAAGGAAATAAGAACCAAAATGTTATGATAATATTTGAAATGAAATTAAACCATTTTAAGTAATAAAAATATAAATATTAAGTCAATATTTAAGAAACAAATATCCCATATAGAGGAGCCAGAAAGTCTATCTATGGTCTATATGTAAAATAAGTAAAAGAATGAGTTGAAGAAAAAGTATTAAATTATTATAACATGTTAAAATAGGCTTAAATTGCATAAAAGGTAATGAAGGAAATATTAATTAATTTATTTATTTATTGTTTAATAATATATTTGTTTATGATACACAGTTGATTAATCTTCTTGATCGTTCTTTCTAATGAGATTCTATACTTTTTATACTTTTATTTTATATTTTTTTATTGCATGTATTGTTTATATTTTTGGAATAAATTGAATTGAAAAAGCTACCAAATAAACAGTTATAACAATTTTGAAAAGAAAAGTAGTTAATGAGAAAATATAATGATTAAAAGTAAATTGGAAAAGAATTAAAGATGATATTGGAAGTTGAGAACAAACAGACAACAAAAAATATCACAAATTTAAGGAAAATGAAATACTGAATTTCAGCTTCTTTCAAGAGACATTTCTCTTCAAAAGGGTGAGATGTTAGAAAATAATAAAGTTACAGATTTGCAACTAGTGATTCAATTTAAGATTCAAGAGCTTGAGTCTTGTAATTTAGCCTCTGGAGTTTTGTATAGTTGGTATATTCACTTAAACAGTAAATCACGTTGCATGAATTAATGCATAGCTACTCATTGTATAGTCTTTTATAAACATATTAAAAATAAATTTGTCTGTGGTTAAATGTTTGCTGTTTTATTTTAAAATCTTTTGAATCTTAAGATAAAAAAGGCAGGAGAAAACAGTCTCTTTTCAGAAATGGAGAAGTTGATCACTGCAAAACCTTAAGTAAAAAAAAAAGTGTATTTAAAACTAGATTATTTACTGTTCCATGGTCACCATTAGACCTAAATTAAACCTATAGCAAATATTTGCTCTTTGTGTTTGCTGTATATTAAGATTTGCAGTGGTTTTTATAGATTTTATGAAGATATAGTTAGATAATTATTTAATTTTGTTATTCAAATTGAATTTCACTGTAATTCATTAACCCTATAGAATTATCTTGTTCAGATATATCAGCATGTTGTTGCATGGAAGATAGTGAAAGTACTGTTTGTATCTTAGGTTTAATGCTAGCTTATTGTTCTATTTTAGCCTCAGCTCCTCCTGGGACTAATATTTCATTTTCAAGAAAGTCTCTTACAATCACAAACTATGCATAAACTCCTTTATTTGTATTTTTCTCCAAAATCATCACACATGCAAATACAGATTTTATACATGCCAATAATTGTTTTATCTGTGGGTTTTCATAAGGTTCACTCTGAAAAATCAGGTTAATTTCCTATTTTAAGTGGATTGATTTAATCAGCTTCTAGCTGTAATATTTACATTCTTTCCTCTTCGAGTTATTCACAATGTCACTTGTTTCTGTATGATTAAATATAGTAATAGAGGTAGTTATGATTGTTTTTAAAGGAGTAAGGCATGGATAATAGAAATTCAAATCAGGTAGTCTTTTGTGTTGAGTTTGTGCTCATACTCTTAGCAAAGCATGTGGCTCAACTTTACCAAATGTCTTTTATGTATTACACAAAGTTTTCTACCCTCCCCTTTTCCACATGACTTATTGAATTAGCTTACGTAAGCTCAGCTTTCATGCCATAATTTAGATTTTGTTGTTAATAGTCACGTGCACTTAGCCACAACATTTTCTTGCTGTTGTATATTGGTATTTGTGGTGCTATCATGATAGTGTGGATACTTAATTTGCATAACATTTAACTTTTGTTTTTGATAAAGTTTGATCTTTTTTTTCTGGTCAATTTCACTGCTGTATTTTTTTCTTTCAGGTATGTTTTATTTTCAGTGTTGAACCTATTTTTGTTATACCTGAAAGTGCTTGTGACATGTGAGACAATTCAGTACTTGAATCTTGCATTTGCCTTCTCTTTTCATGATATTTGATTACCAGTACTTTTCAGCAATATTGCTATATTATTACTCTTCATATTCCCTTCTCCTCTTCCTTCCCAATCACTTGACCCACAGTTTTGGTTATTTGGGATAAAGGGGAGCCTTCCTGTGTTTTTTCTACTTTGACCCATCATCAGTTTTATGCCCTGTATATTATAATTTGTCTTGGTTTAGGCTCTTTTTTCTGCTCCATTATTCACCTTTAGCTATCCTCATCATCCTGATTATTTTATTCAGGATCAGATATCTACATTGAAGTATTTATTACCTGCAGGTCTCACTGATATTGTTTCTTTTACCATGTGGTTCTTATGTTCCTATGACACTTTCTCCCATTGGGCTGTATTGCACGGTACCAATCTTCCTCTTGTCTTTTCAACTGACATAAAATAAAATCCCTGATTTGTTTGGTCTTTGCAGGTATTTCACATTAATTGGTTTCCCATTCAGGAGAAGCTTGCCAGAAGGAATTGATTAGGGTTTTAGCATCTTGTTTTGCTTATGCTTACCATTCTTTTCTAGAGTCTGACATTTAATGTTCTTTGATGCTCATTACCATCTATTCATACTTTTTTGTGTGGCCTAACACCGATGTAAGCAAGGTGGGACTTTATGACCCACTCATTGATTCTTTGTTTTGGATGACATTTTTCTTTATGCTTAACCTCTTCTTCATCTTCTTCCTTGAGTATTGACTGAGATCAATTTTATTTTGAAGATGTTATTAATCCCATGCTGACCTGCTCCACCATGGTTTTCACTAATCTCATCTCTCAGAAGGATTCTATTATTTTTTGGCATATCTTACACAAAGATATTTGTCTTTATTACTGGCTGTTGTGTGATCCTGGATTTTCCTCTCTGGTAGTTCAAAAATATTTGTATTTTTCCAGATGTTCCTTCCTAGCAGTAGACTTATCTTGTTGGTCTACTTTTAGCAGTTAGTGTCTGTGAAATTCAGTATCTTGTTGTTGTTGTTTTTTCCAACTTCTCAGTGGCTTGCCTTCATTTTCATGTAGTTTTTTCTTGATTAAAGCTTGTCTGCTTTTTCTATTTCATGCTACAGAGTTTCACTCTTTGCCACTTTCAAATACTACAATTGTCATGTGCCTCTCTTCTCTTGGCTGCACTTTTCAGTATGTTTTCAGTCTTTTTGATTACGTTGTTCACAAGTATGTAGGCATTTGTCCTTAATAAGATTTAAGTCTATTTTTAAGTTTCTTGGCATCTCCTCCATTGAACCTTTGGGAACTTGCTCATTTTTCCTGTTACTTATTTCAGAGAAATGATCAGACATTTTTGTCATTGATGCTTCTCATACTTTTTAAGGATGGTTCTGTTATTATGTTCTAATAGAAACTTCATACCAAAGATGTGGGTTGCAAGAGATAGTCACCACTGTTTTCTTGCTATTGTGCTACCTACTCTGACTGATCCCAATTATCCTTTTGAAAAGCAGTTTCTGTGTGCAGTCAAAATATTTTTGAAGGTATAAATATTGGTTATTTATACCTTATGAAGACTCTTGCTCCATCTACATTAACAAATCAGCATGTGTAGCTGCTTTGTCTTGTTTATAATAACATGATTGCTGCCACCAGTAGTATTAATAATTCCTACCCTAGTGACAATCACGCTTTTCTTTTTTTACTTAACTCGGGTGTCTAATATTTATATAGGTAACTATACTATGTTTAATTAGCTCATTAAAGCCACTTGTAATGTGTGTCCTACCAGTGTTTCATTCATTTCATAACTAAAACCAGTTGTGACCCACTGGTAGGGCACATGGCAGCAAACATGTTAAACATGAATTTCATATTCCATTTTATCCAATTTACCATTTTGCTAAGTTTTCACCTCCAAGTCTTGGTACCCTTTGACAGATGTCTTGAAGGCCGACATGTTGATTAATCTGCATAAATTTTGTGCATTTTCACAATTATTTAATGATTGTATTTTCAGCTTTAGGATTTCATTTGCCACCTTTGGTTATTCTCCATGTTCAGTGTAATCTGTAACTGGTGCATTTTTGTATATTTTGCCAAACACACACTATTAACTGTTTCCTTGTTATCTGGGATTGTGAATGATTTCCATTTAAAACAAAAAAATAATTACAGTTTCTTATGTATTTGTATTCTGTATTTTTATTGATTTATCAGTTAGAACTCTTTCATGTTCTTTAACCTCTGTGTTTGTCTTAGAAAACCTAAGTATTTTTACATTGCCCAACACCCCTATTCATAATTTTAAGGGTGTCTGAGGTTGAGAAATTATTTGGTTACAAAATTAAATACTGGTCTCTTCTAATGTGACTATATGCATAGTTTCATCCAGTCAGGATTCTAGCATGTCATATACCTCTGTGTTTGTCCTAGTCCTAGAACACCCTCCATGCTTGAGCTTCATGAGAGGGTGCTGCCTTCTGATGTTGATGATGCTTTGGCAGGTACCTTTCCCATTTTTGCATGCATGCCTCTGTGTGGCATTGGAGAATATCATAAGGGAATGCTTGTTAACTGTGAATGTCTTGGTTTCAGCAATAAATCACATATGCATTTAATTATTTATTTAGTTTATGATGTACCTAATATTGTTTTGTTCATCTTGGAACCACTTGAATTTTCTTCCTCTCTCTCTGAGCAGCAACTAACACTGGCCTTTTTCCATATGGATGTAAAAGGGACTTGCAACACTCATATGTAACTGGGTTGCTCTCCCAAGAACTTATGTGATGTCATTTTTCAAACAGCTTTAAGTGATGTCATGTATCAAACAGATTTAAATCATGTCATTTATCAAATAGCTTTACGTGTTGTCATTTTTCAAACAGCTTTACGTGTTGTCGTTTATCTAACAGCTGTACGTAATGTCATTTTTAAAACAGCTTTATGCGATGTCATTTTTCAAAGAGATTTGCATTATGTATTTTCCAACTGCTGTTTGTGATGCATTTTACAAACGTATTCTTCTTATTTGTTTGTTTGTCCCATTGTTAGTTCCATGAGTAGAATATACCATTACAACTCTCAGAACCGACCTTTTTGCCTGAATTAAAGAGTGACATGGGCAACAAGGTACTCTGCTGAAAATAATGCCTTCTTTCTGAGTGTCTTTTACATCCTTTCTTTCTATAAGGGTGGTACATTCTACAAAATTTCATTTGAATCCATTTCTTCAACTTATTTTTCTGGTCCTACATTCTACTTAGACTCTGCTTGGCCACATCTTTACTATAGTCTAGATAATTATTTTTTTGCAATTTTATTGTAGTTTTATAATTTCCAGTTTCATGTCATGTTTAATTTCTGCAGTGGATATTGGTATATAGAAGACATTTTAATACTTGAAATAAATGATCTTATAACACCAAATTGTTGTTTATATTTAATTAGACACTCAATGTTTTGCTTTACAGCTTCTTCAGGAGCGTTGCATTAAAACACAAACCATTACAGTAAATTTTTGAAATGTTAATATCACACTAATCCCCCAAGGCTTCACCACTAAAATTCATAGAAAATACCCACACAGCGGAAGTTATATAAACTGGTTTTCTAATCATGTAATCCACAATAAGCTAGACACTCTAAAAAACCTCCTAAATTTAGCATACACTATATGCATCATAGAAAACATCGATGAAGAAATTGTGCACTTAACTCAATGCTGTACTAACATAAACCAGTTCCCTACTAAAGTAGTTACAGAAAATATTGACAAATTAAAAAAAACACAAACAAGAGACACTTAACAAACTCACAAAACAAAGAAAACCTAATCATTTGTGCTATCCAATATATAGAAAATATTAGCATACTTTTTTATCAGAAATTTGGAAAAGACTAGCACATAAAATAACAACTACATTCATATTCACCCCAGGAATGAAAATCTAACACATCTTAAGAAAATTATATAATGAACCAACCTCACTAGGAAATACTTCCAAAATAAGTATAACAATTGCCCCAGCCAATTACATAGGTGAAACAAAACATAACTTGAAGTTCATGTTAAAAGAACACCAAAAAAACCCCTTCTCAAGTCCATGAACATATGAACAAAAAAAACTACAGTTTTTCTGACAAAATTTCACAGTATTGAAACATGAATCTGACATTAACAGAAGAAAAATCAGAGAAGTCTTGTTAATAAAATCAAACAATCCCACAATTACCAAATACACAGGCACATCTTTATATGTATTTGATTGTTATTTCTCCAGACTTTCCTAATCTAATGCAAATGTTTTTGCATAACATATTCCACATTTTCATATTTATTCACTTTTTGCTTTTTTTTCTGGTCAGTCATAAATAAATAATCTGTTAACTCACACAAATTGAAACAAACATGCGTAAATAACCACTATCAATTCTAAAATTTAAATACTTTGTTCAATTGTTGAATGCTGACTTAAGTACTAAAATCTTCTTTACCATTAAAACTTGTGTACTTGAGAATGATTGTACCAGTGATTGAAATTTCGTACATGTTCTAAAAATAATCTTTATTACTGTAAAAGCTGTAACTTGTAACGAAATAATTTTCATGATTTACTGAGATGTCATTGTATTTGTTCAACCCACATTGACCTGCTCCTCCCATACAATCTGTCTTTCAGGAAATACCTATAATCTACTTTGACATTGCTATTGGACATGTTGTAAACCAATAGAAAGAGTAATTTCTACACCATGTAAATCATACAATATCTGGTTTATTTGAGTTGTAAAAACCAATAATTCGTGGTGATAACTCATTGGGTTTGAACAGAAGATGTTGATGTGAGAAGTAATGAAATTTTTGAACCTATTTGTAGAGAAGAGTAGAAAGTCAGGTAAATTATATTAGTTTTTGAACATTCTAAGTCAGTGTTTGATGTATTTTGAGTTTTCTAAAATTCATTTTGAAAGCTACAGAACTTCTTTTGGATAATAAACATAACGTAAAAGTTGTCTTACCAAAGTATTTTCTTGGATACAAAAAGGCCAATATGCAATGGTAAGTAGTAATTCTTATACAGTAATTCCCTCCCCTTCCCACAAGATTAACTATTCCTGTTCAGTGCTGCCATCAATATGCAAACTTTTTTTGAACGCATGCCACAAGCCTTCTCCTTCCCCCTTTTGGAATTATTGATTCAAACATGTATCTCATGCAAATCATCATGTGCCACTTCATTTTTTTTTCACACCTACAATTAAGGCTATCTCACAGGCAGCAGGTGCAGGCGACCCAGTGTGTTTTTTTATATTTTTATCAGTGTTTATTATCTGGAAGACTGAACATTAAAAAGGTTGGCCTCTTTCTATGGTTATTGCCCAGAATTTCTCCTGTAGAAGCCCACCCTGTTCGGGCTGACTGAGATCTTGATAGCCCTTTTCCACCACCGGATTTCAAGTGTTTGGTTCTTCATTTCCATTATGTAGTCTCGGCTCCCAACACGAAGATTCTATATTCTTTTCACACGTTACATGGACAGTTTCCCTCTTATTTCATTGGGAGTTTGATCGTTTAACGTCCGGATTTTTGTGCTTCATAGTCCACAATTTGCCATACTTGTCTGCCAACTTTGGAAAGATAAGACGTTTCACAATTTTATTGTTAATATTATTATGTGTAATTATTTGAATTCCATAACATATGCTTATTTAGACTAGTTAATACTACATTACATTACAATTTGTGATTAGTCTTCATTGTTTTTCTTCTATACCATTCGATTGAGCATAACATTGTATGCCCTTCATTAGTTTAACTATGTTATTTCCTTGAATCGGGGCCCACACATACTTGTCCCATTATTGTGCCTATTTATTGTTGTGTTTAGTTTTCTTTTTATTCTTAGGTTATCCTTTGTTTAGTACAGTTTGATTAGGCTTAACTAGTTTGTTCTTTTCAATTTCACTGTACTTCTATTTTAGATTTCCATGTTATTTATCTTCACTATCTTGTTTGATTTGGCTTCATTACTATATTATTTATTGGTTTACCCATGCTTTTATTGACAGGTTAATATCTACTTAGGTTCCAGTTTTTCTTCACCACTACATCATACAGGATTCAATCCCTACACAGTTTTCTTCCCATTTTAACATGCTGACTAATTCATTGTGTTTTTCTTTATAGTTTATCCTTTTACTGTTAATTTATAATTATTAACATTCATTTCATTGAGTTTATACATTATCCTTTTTACTAGTAATTTCCTTTAGTCTGTAATTTATCCTTCTTACCGTTAATTGATTTAATGGTTTCCTGTAGTTTTATGGACAGGTTCATACCTACCATGGTTCCAGATTTTCATCAACTCAACGTCATAAGGGATGCATTCCCTACACCACTTTCTTCACTATGTTGACTATTTCATTTTATTTTTCTTTCTAGGTTATACTTTTTTCAGTTACTTTCGTGTAATCTCTACTTTATACTTCGTACCATTAATTTTGTTTTGTTTATAATTTATCCTTTGTACTAGTAATTTACATTAATTTGTTGGTTCCTGGGAGATGGGGTCTGTGGTATCTGCTTTCACTATTACTCACCTTCCCCATCTAACTGCTGAACCCATTTTCCAACATCCTAAAATTGTCAGTTCCCCTGACCTTATCATGGAATGCCTTCCATACTTCTATTGCAGTATCTGCTAGACCTACTTTATACATTTTCAGACATGTTTTGCAGAATATTATTTTCATGTATTCTGTGCTTTTCCTTTTGTCTCTCTTGAGTTTGGGTACTTACAAACCTTACCTTCTATGGGCTTTCAAATTTATATTAGTTTAACTTCAGGCAGATTTCCTCTGGCATTTGTCATTCTTGTTTTCCCCTGTTGTTGCTCAAACCTTTAATGTTTTTCTTTATTTGGTGTTCTGTTTACATCTTGGGTTTGTCGAGGGATACCTCCTCTTTTTTTCCTCCATGTTTGGGTTTTTGCCAACTTTATTTCATTCTCTCTTCACATGGCTTCTTTGTTTTTGGGTCAATATTGGGTGTGACACTGCTGTTTGTTTTCCTTTCCATTATTAATAGGATTTTATGGTTTGTTACTTTTCTTCTCTTGTCCCTTTTTTGGGGGGGCATTGCCCCTGTGGGTTACAACTGATCACACTTCCTCTCATTTCATATATTAATCTGCTCTTTTGCCCCCCCCCCCAAACCACAATTTTCATATCTTTACATATCATATTTCGTGTGCTCTCGCTTGGATCACTGTTTATTTTTCTCGCCCCGACACATTCTATCCATCGGAGTCATCTCTCAATTCTCTTGTTTTCAGATGGCTTTGTCTTCCGTGAGATTCTTCCCATATAGATCCCTTTACTACATCTCTTAACCACCCATTACCCCTATTTGGTATCTGGTACCCCCTACTCTAGCTAGGGCTGTTGATGCGTTCAGCTGGAATTGGTCCCACAGATTCCTGTATGTTCATCCTACTACTCAGTGTTAGGTCCTTCTGATTGCTCCTTTATGGCCAGCTCAACTGTGGTTTCCGCGACTTCTCCAGCTCCAACTTTTACCTCCACTGCCTCTTCCTTTGTCTCCTGCCCTTCCTCGTCCACTGGTATTTCATTGACATCACTCATCTTTACACTTGGCTCTTATTCTGTCCTTGACAGAGAGATTGGGTTTATACCTGCTGGTAGTTTTCTTTTAATTCTTTCAGTACGTGTTCAGTCCCGGGGACTGACCTTGTAGCCATTTTGTGCTTGTTATAGGTTTCATGCTATAACTTTTAAATTAGTAAGCGAATGTTAACGTAATTTGGTACATTATCAGTAAATATTACAATGCTTTCATGTGCAAAATATCAATTTTTATTTATTAAGTCTTAAGGTTTGTAAAGCAATAATTTTCTCATTCCTTTTTTTTTCTTTTCACATGTTGCCTGTCTAACATGCAAAGTAATTTTAATTTTAAAATTAAAAAATACTTATATGCCTCAGAAAATTTTCAAATGCAAAATCTTTATAATGTCCAGATAGTTATCAACTGTTTAAGAAAAACTTTATATTTTATCTGTTATTTTCAGTAATGAATCTCCTGACGGGTTTGTAGATTTCACCGATCTCGTAACCACGATAAAAAAATAAAGAAAGAAATATAAATTATGCCTCTTTCATTCTAGAATGAACACAAGTTATAACACAAAAACATTAATTTTAGACGAAATAGTTTGAATAAAATAACATTATACACACACACACACATATATATATATATATATAACTTTTCTTGGCTGTGTTTTAATAAACTATTATTTTTGTAAAATAGAGTCACATTTCAATTATTATACATTATCTATGTATATGGATTGTTGATATTTTGAAATAAATTCTTAAAATTATTTTTCTTAAAACATAGAACAATAAATAAAGTGAAGCAAACAATTATCTTTTCTAGTTACGACCTTTGTACGTGTTTGCTGCTTGATGTAGGTTGCTAAGCCTTTAAAAATTTTGCATGTGGAGGATATGAAGCAAATTATTTTAAGATTTTTTTGTATATGCATTTGAATAACTAAAAAAAAAATCATAAATTACTATATCAATACCATAGAATTCTACTATAATTTATCAAGCTTATACTAAGATGTATTATACTAAAAAAAAAAAAAATTATTTCGAGCAGACTAAAGACACACCCTACTTCCTTGAATCTTAGCTCAAAAGAAAGAAATTGCTTCCAAGCCCATTTAAATGGCTAAGAAAGCCACTATGGGAATTCCAGAACACACATACCTCCACTGAGCTCTTTCTTGATCTTTGCCATCTAACATTGTGTTTGCTTGCTCCAGTCTTTTATACCCCACTTGACTTCCGTCAGCAACATCTAATTTGCAAAACTTTACACTGGCCCTCACATGCCCTCTATCCAGGTACTGTATATAAGCATTGTATGCAGACAATATAATCACTTTTTCTTGAGAAAGCACTGGTGCTAAGAATCACATTTTATGCTTAACATTTTCATTTGTCAAGTTTCACAGTAGATGGTGTTCTTTTTGTTTTGTCCCCATTGCTAATATTTAGGTGGTTTTCTTCTGCAATTAAAAAAAAACTGTGGGTATGAATTCTTAGGTAATGGTATCTCGTGTCCATTCCTCCTTTATTGTCTGGTGGTAGTCAGTAGTTGGGGGGGGGTGGGGTCCACTGTAGGTGAAGGCTGTCCATGACATGACATGATTCAGGGTGAGTTGGAGTCCTTCATGCAGTCCAGGTGGTCTCCCTGGGAGGTTCTGAATTGGCATTTCATCATGAACCTGAATATTTTGGGGGGAATTTATACTTTTCCCTTGCCTTCTTTCACTTGGGCTGCCTCTACTGAGGGCTCATTTGATCAGCAACTTTCTACCCATTTTCTGCAGTTAGTTACGCAAATTTGTGAAGTTTTGGGGATTAACCCCGTTGCTTTTGAGTCTATCCCTACCTTGTTGTCCAATAGATCTCGGGGGTATTACTTAGTTTTTCCTCCTTCCTCTGATATTGCTATGCATGCTAGGAGGTTTGCAACACAATTACGAGAGGGTGTTGTTATGCCTTGCCCCCCTCGTTTATCAGAATAACATGCCCTGGCTTATGATCGTCAAGATGATGTATATTTGGACACTCAATGTTTGGATTCATTTTTGGATCTATGGGGTTCCAGGCTAGAACCTGTTATCATGCTTAACAGTTCTCAATTGTCACAGATTCATATGACCCTTACTACTGTGTTGAGATACTGAAGCATATCAACGTTCTCCTCATCAATTTGACGACGAACTGGGACTCTTACTGGTTACCACTATGACTTGTTGGTCCTTTTTGGGCTTTGTCGTGGTTGGTCTGTTCCTGGGACTTATTGAGTCGGGATGTCTTGTTGGAGGGTATTCATTTGCCATCCACTGCTCTTCGGGATTTATGGGAGGTGCCCTTTCTTTGGCCTTACTTGTTTGCTGGAGTTCCAGAAACTTTAGAAGTTTGAATTGATATGCATATTTGTAGTCTTCTTTATTGTTGTTGGTTGCTAACTTCTCATCTACTCCAATGAGTACTTCTAGAGGATCGACCATCGTGTCTCATGGCCTCCAGCTTTGATACCTCATCATATTGGTTCACAGAATAAATTGATTTGTGTTCTTGGGGATCTTCAGACAGTTCTGGACAGCACTAGCATTGTCAGTGATTACCCATTTTCACCAGATCCTTTGGGAGGACAGTTACATCTCTTTCACCACATTTGACATTCATTCACCATCAATCCTTGGGTTCTCAGAGTGCTGGATTTAGGATTCAAGATTCAATTTACTTCTCCCCTTCTCTTGTCCTCCCATTCAGTGGTCTTTTCTCCTCCTTCAGACCTCAGATGTGCAGACCTTCGTTCCCAGACCATTCAGGAGTTGTTCAACAAATGAGCCATCGAGAAGGTCAATCTCATTCATCCAGGATTCTATTCTTGTTTATTTTTGGTGCCCAAGAAAATTGGAGATTAGCATCCTATCATTGATCTGTCTTGACTCAATCACTTTCTACAGCATCTTCGTTTCACCATGGAATCTTTTCTTCAACTTTGATGGCACTTCATACCAGGTCGTTGGATGACCAAGTTCGATGTTACAGATGCCTATTGTCACATTCCCATAGTGGAGTCTTCTCGTTGATTTCTGCGTTTTGTGCACAAGGAACAGCTGTTGCAGTTCCAAGCTCTTCCATTTGGACTTGCTTCAGCACCATATGTTTTCTGCCAGTTAGTATGGGTCTGTGCACACATCACTATATGGATGATTGGCTTATTTTGGCACCAACCCATCACTGCTGAACTACAAACCCAGATTCTCCTTTCCAAAGCCAGAAGGGCAGACTTTATTATCAGGTTCAAAAAACCCATTCTCACACCAACTAAATACCTGATCCATCTCGGGGTGTTTTTCAACACATATTTCGGTTGGGCTCAACCATCTCCCCTCAGACTTCACAATATGGAAGGGATTGTCAGGCATATGCTTATGTCACCTTTGGGTTAGGCCCATATGAGATCCCTTCAGTGGTCACTTTGTGACCAGTGGCTCATGTATTTTGATCCTTTGGATCAAACATTCTCTTTGCTCAGGAACACTTTTGGGGATCTCAAGTTGTGGCTAGACAGGAAGAACACGACTATCGGGATTCCAATACCACCTTCTCATCTGGAAATCCATCTCTTCACAGATGGGGTGCTTTTTTTCAGGAACAGGAATTCCAGGGTATTTGGACAGACTACGAATCTACCCTGCATATCAACATTCTCGAACTTCTTGAGGTACCTCGAGTGATGATTCAAGGACTTCCTTTCTTCCAAGGAAAAACTGTCATGATTCATTCAGGCAACTCCATGATGGCATCATATCTTTGTTGTCAGGGAGGTACTCATTCTTGTGATCTTTGTTTTAGGAGTTTGGATCTTCTTTATTGGGCTCATTCCCAGAAAATCCATCTTTTGGCCTGTCATGTGCTAGGGGTCATGAATTTGATAGCAGATCAGCTTTCTCTGCCCCATTGGATTCTTCCAAGAGAATGGATGTTACATCGGGAAGTCTTTCAATGGATTTGTTCTCTGTTTGTATCACCAATGATTGATGCCTTTGCAACCCATTGGAATGCTCGCCTACAGTGGTTCTATTTTCCAATTCCATGTCCACAAGCCCTGGCAGTAGATGCTTTCAGTCAAGACTGGATGGGATTGCATTTGTATGCCTTTCCTCTTATCTCTTACCCAGAGTATTATCTATGATTCGTTCTACCCCATGTCAGGTTATCTTAATAGCACCTTTTTGGCCTGCTCAGACATGGTTTCCTCTTCTTCAGTTGCTCCAGAAATGTCCACCTCTACCACTACCTTTTCACCCATCCTTATTGAGACAACCTCGGTCCAACATTCAACACCCAGATGTTCGATGACTGAAGCTTCATGCATGGAAGTTATGCAGTCCTTTGCCCGTCGTAGGAGTTCAACTTCTAAAGTTTCCATTAATTTGACTCTGGCAATCTATCAATGGAAATGGACTACATAGCATCTGTGGTGTTTGAGGAGAACCTTCAACCCACTTCATCCAAGAATTTTCATCGTATCATATTTTTTGACATGGATTTTTGAGAGAGGTTTGACTTTTTCTACCATTGCATTATACAAAGCATTCTTAGCTGCTACATTTTTAAGTATAGGAAGGGTTTGACTCCCCTGTAATTTCTCATCTCTTATGATCTTTCCATACTCTTCAACCCAAACGACCTTTTCAATTGCCTAATTGGGACTTTAGGGTTGTTTTACTTGCATTATCACGTCATACCTTTGAACCTATGGCCTCCTGTTCATTATATTACTTTTCCCTCAAGGTATATTTTTTATTGTTGTTAGCTTCTGGATGCTGCCATACTGATTTATTTGCCATCCATGTTCAGCAGGCTGTCTATCATTTCACCTATGTTTTGCTCTATCCTGACTGATCCTTTCTTGCGAAAATTCTCACTGCCAGAGAGGGAAATAAATCCTTTTCTCGTATTCATTTACCAGGCATTTCTCATATTTACAGTCAGTCAGACATGGATTGTTTGTTGTGTCTAGTCAGGGCACTTAGATGTTATGTGGCTCATATGGAACTGTTCAGGGGCCCTAAAAACTGGCTTTTTATTCATTGGGATCCTGCAGTGTCCCGGGATTTATCACCCATTACATTTACCAGGTGGCTTTGGAAGTTGATTCATATAGTCTATTCGGGCTTATCTGTTAATGATCACAATATGCTCCATGTCACTTCTCACCAGATTTGGGAGCTATCAGTGTCATTGCCTATTCATCTTAACTATTCTCTGGAAGACATTTTGTGAGCTAATATGTGAGCTTCTCCCAACACTTTCATATCTCATTCATGATCTGGCAGTTTCCTCTTCCATGGGTTTTTGCCTTCCCCCTGTGTTGACTACCTCTGCTAGATTTTTACAAGGAGGTGAGTAACTTTCTTACCTGATTTACCCTTTCTTCTTTTTCTTCTCTTTATTCCTTTTGGATCCCACTCAATGGTGAGTTTTGCCCAGTCAGATGTACTTGTATTTTTCAATTCTGCACTAGTAACCTTTATATCAGTTCATGGTTGCAATGGGCTCTGTCAAAATGAGGTGTTCCATAAGACAATCTGGATTGTAGTATTAACTCATAATACAGTTCCAATGGACTTCTACTCATGGACTATCATGAGTAAAGCTAAAGGGGATTTTGCCAGTCCCTACTGATCTTTGAGCTGAATCAGTCAAGATCAGTTTGCTTTTAAAACTTTACCTTCATTTGCATCTCTTTCCTCATATTCCATGATTTCACCTTCCATTTAAATATAATTCCTTCTCTTCTATGCCTGTGTATGTTGGAGGTCGGATTTGTTTCCCATGATATTTATCGTACATTTTTTTCTTCCCCCTGTCTTCTCCTTTATCCGGATCTTCCTACTCAAGACATTGACAGCTAGGGGAGGTAACTCCTTTTGCCTAATTCCCTTCCTCTCATTTCCCATCTTTATCCTGATCTGGATCGACTCCTATGTAAGGTTTGTGCTCTTGGGTTTTTATTGCCCATACAGCTTCTTTCTATGGTGCCTGCTCCAGTCTCTTTTTCTTTTTTTTTCCTAGGCAGTTTTTCTAGAGGCGAGATCTTTCTCCTTCCACCCTAACCAATTGTGTTTGGCTTGTGATCCCATTGGCTTACTCTCCTTTGTCGTTTTTCTTCCGGGCTTTGTTCCAGGTGTCTTTTCATCAAATTCAAAATTCTTACCTTTTCTCTGGGATCTCATCTTGTGGCCCAAAGGGAAAACTCTTAAATTCGGGCATGAGAAATACACCTAATGCATTCATCTCCCCTTATCTACACTGTAGTTTCTTCCTCATTGGGTTTTCTTCTACCACTTATAGCCATTTTTCATACTTTGGTGCAACTCTTATTGGGTAAGTTTCTATTCATTAATTCTTTCCTTTCAGGGCCCTTGCTTCATTAGTCACTATTTGTATCCCACTTTGTGGCAAGCAGTGCCTGACCAGTTATCCTTCAATTGAAGTCTGCACTGTACAGCCATGTTGAATTACACTCTCTTCCATGGCTCTGCAATTCTCACCAGTGAGATGGGATATTCCACATGATTGCTTGAAGGTGTTTTTATTTCATAATCATGCCTGTTCCGGATCGTACCACTCATGGATTGCACGGGTAAAACAAATAGCTGCCCATCCTTGCCATGCCTTGATTGAATAAATTGGAGTGGTCTACTTTTCAAAATAGGGTTTTGTGGTCACGCACTTGCACTGTCTCCAGTGATGACGTTCTTCCAGACTCTCCATTGTGTATTCAACCTCCTTTCTTTTAGTGGAATGTGGGAGTCCTTACCACTTTCCAATTCCCAGCAACTGGGGTGGTTGACCATGGAGGCACCCTCCTGAATGGGTTCCAAAAAAATATGGCTATAACCATTCAGTTGAAAGTAGGGTGGTGTTCTGCTGATGTAGATGAAACATGGCCTTCAGTGGATTTGGGCCATTACCTTGCTGGATGACATGGCCTTCTGATACCATTTACACAACCACTGGAGTTGAGCCATCAGAAATGCAGTTCACCACCTTGATTGTGAGCCCTAATCTTACTGCTGTATGGATGTAAGTACCCCATGGCCTGGTGTTGGATTTAGAGTGAACCAATTAACATAAGTTCTCACACATGTTTATGGTTGTCATTGTTTTTCCCTCAATCAAACTCTTTGTGTTGTGGGTCACAGCCGAGGAATGTGGACTGTTCTGGGTCTCTTCATTTGCCATCCCTCAATATATCTTACCCGAAGATGTTCTGGCTTTGGGATAGTTTTTGGTTCATTTACCTGTTGTGGGGGTTGAGTTTTCTTATATAGACATCCTTTTGATACTGGATGTTTTGTTCCCAGATCAATCTATCAAATGCTACTACATGTGTCATGTTTTAGTTTCAGAGTGGTTATTGATTCCCTCTCATCTCTTGAACTTGAGGTCAAGATGGTATGATTCTCATCCTACCCCCACATGGATGTTGCTTCTAAGTGGTGAGGTTTTTGGACGTAGTTGACATACCCATATGGTCTGTCATGCCCTAGCTACTCTACATCTAGGGGCACATTAATTGTTTACCCACTTTTTTACAGTGGGATTGACTTCAATATCAAAAGGTTCAGCACACTACCAGCCAGAATTCTCTCCAACTTGGATGTACTCTTCTGCCGTTCTGCCCATATCTTGTATGTATTTCATGTATGGGCAAAGATTATACCTGGCTCAGAAGTGGTATGGTTCCACTCATCAGATTTTTCGGTCTGACTCTCTCATTTCTATGGGTTTCCTTCAGATGCTTTCATAGGGTGCTTCTGTTGTTCCCTTGCACTGGTCCCTCCTCCTATTCAATGTGGGATTCTAGCTAATTTTATGAGTGGAGGGAATTATTGTATTGGAAGTTATAATTTTCCCATACTGAAAATTTATTGCCAATAGATAATACCCTCCACTCACACTTCCTACCATTCGTACTCACTGAAAACCATTGCTTTTATTTTCTGTCAAACTTGAAGTGATAATTTGGTAGAAGAGTATAGAGGGAGTCACACACATGATGTGACTATGTTGCTCTCCATTGGTGGAGAAGTGATACACGATGATTTGCATGAGAGACATGTCAGAATTACTAGATTCCAACAGAGGTGAGCTTGTGGCATGCATTAAAAAAGGTTGTATATTGAGGGCAGCACTGAACAAGAATAGATAATCTTGTGAGTGAAGGGAATTGCCTATTGGAAATACATTTTCATTATAGGAAAATTATAATGTTTCTTGTTTTTTTATGTACATGTATTTATTATATATTTTTTGACAATGAGTAGTGATGAAATGACATAGCTCATTAGTTTGTTTATGGTAACGTGCACTAATCTCTCGTCAGGTAATTTATGGCTTAGTTAGGCTAGTTACAGTTAAAGAGCAATAATAAAGTAAAATTAAATGAAAACAGTTGTAAAATAGGAGCCAGAGGCTGATTAAGATAAATCTTTGAAATTGTTTGTTATAATGTGGAATCTGTTTTGAGGAAGAAATGTATTCTTGATTTCATTTAATATTTCTCAACTCCTGCTATGGATGATTTTTCTACAGTTAGTATTAGGGTAGAAAAACTAAGATAAAATATAAAGTTTACTGAAAACTTTTCATGGTCATTTAAGAGGTTCTAAGATTTTTCAAATATAAATATGAAAAGGGAAAGATAAAAGTATTATTATTATTCTTAACGAGAAAATCACCTTGAACTCAGACTAGTCATCTCAGTCAGAGTGACTCAATAAATTCACAAAGATATCTTTAGTATAAGTAGTAAGAATTAGTATTTTTCATGTACAACATACTTATAATATATACTGAAAGCCTCCAAAATTTTGTGAAGGTATACGTAGTAAATTTGGAATTACAATAAACATTGTTATGTATAGCTTCATAGAAACTGTGTTGGTGCTTTCAATAACATTGCACATATAGGTTTAAGCCAGCAGATGGTTAGATGGTCTAATTTGTCCAGTTAAGACAAGGAAGGTTATGTGAGAGTAACCAAAGCAAAAACCTTCTTTGGAGAATTTTGTTTTAAGGATAAATGTTGAAGTGATTACACATAAATGAAATGGGGTTCCTGAATGAAAAAAAATGGTTTAGATACTATTACTGCAGATTCATAATGATAGAGTTATTCAAAGATGATTCAGTCATTGCTGTATGTACCTTGTATCTTTTTTCATGTAATATTGCAGACATGGGGTATTCATATTTGATTGCATTTGAATACAGCTTTGGGAGTATTAATACTTGAATTTGAGTAGTTTGGTAGGGAAACTAAAATATTTGAATTCAGTGGCATATTATTCATATTCACTGAATGATTTATTACTGTAAGAGTAAATGTCAGCTTCTGTACTTATCAAATTTCTAGATTGTTATTATTACATCTGTAGCATGTTAATTTCCCTTTCAGTATAAACTTCATACCTATGGGAACAGAATTTGTACTGAAAGAGAAATTAACACTTTTCCGCACAGAAAACAATGTAATATAATACATCATTTGATAGATGAAAACTTTGGCTTTTTAGTGGTTATAAACAATATAGTATTGATCATCAGAGAGAACTATTGACAAATCCTGAAAGAGAGGATGTGACAGGTGGGTATGGCAAGAGGGGTCTGATTTTCAATGTGATGGATACATAAGCAAACAAAATTGAAAGCTATGAAAATTTGGCTTGGTCTGAATAATGACAACATTATAATGAGTAATTTATGTTAAATTTTGTACTTCTTGGAGAGGTGGTAAATAAATTGGAGAAAAAAGGCACATTTTTCACACTAGGAGAAATTCAAGATTTTTTTAAATATAAGGAGCCAGAGAAGATTCAAGAAGTCAAAGTTTCCTCATCAAATAATTCTACAACCATGGAACCAAAAGAAGACAGTAAATCCCCCCCCCCCCACTTCGCAAAAGAAAGACTCTTCAGTTTCTTTGCTGCCTCCAAGAAACCAGTCTCTGTATCTTTTGAGGATACAGAGATCAACATCTACTTCAGCAGTCCTTGCACTCCTGAAGAAACTTATTAAATACAGAAACAAGTAGTAGCCCAATTTTATGGTCATTCTGTAGCTGTAGTTGACTTTTCATTAAGTATATTTGATGAAATAGTTTGAATATCTGAATTACATTTCCCAGATATATTTCTTAAGTAACATTATGCACATTAATATTACAGTTGACGGTTAACTTATTTGTAATGTATGATTTGTAATTTATCAATAACAACTGCAATATATAGATTGTCCTGTTTAGTTAGAAAAACCTAATAATCAATGCCTATAGATAAATGTAGTGGAATAGCTTTTGTAAGGTAGGAATGAAATGGATATTTTTTGTTGAACAAGCTAGGTAAGAGTTTATGGCATTATAATTTTCAACTGTTTGATAGGTTGACAAGTTCATATAAATGTAATTACTTAAACATTACTTGTAATAAAAGTAAACCTTTTATATTACTGTGTGTAGCAGTATGCCATGATGTTATGCTTCATATTGTTGTTATAAATAAATTTATATACATTAGTCATACACTTACTAAAAATATTTACAGGTTTTGAAATACTGAAGCAGTTTATTTAATCAAGCTTTTTTTTCTGTCTCAGTAACTGCTGCTCTGCATAATGACTCCTAGTCATTACCTTTGTATACTTGTACATGTATAATTAAAATATTGTATATTAATATGCATGTTTAAATTACTTTTATTGTAAAAAACATTTATTTTTGTTCTTTGTTATTATTGTAATTGTATAATTAAAATTATATATGCATCATATTCTAATAAGTACTATTCATAATACAGCAGTTGTTGAAAATAGGACTGCCATTGTAATATTTTATGTTTTATTATGCTTAATAGCAAAGATTGAGAGCCAGCAAGATAAAAGGCACAGTGTTATTAAAAAAGAATAATGTAGGATATCTGTTTAAGATAGTGCCTAATGTTCGGTTTCAATTTATATCATAAAAGTCTATTTATACTATATCATAGATATAGCCTATACCTACAGGACAGGGAAGGAGACCACAGTGATGGTTAGACCTGCTGAGGCAGCAGCATATCAAAAGGCTCATGCTCAATCCTAAACACCCCTGTGGCAAGCATCACCAATTGTTTCAACCATAGGAACTATTCATGACACTTCATGATGACTGTGCCACAGCAGCACTGGAAATCTCTTTCAGATGCCTCTCTGAATAGGGAGGATGTAGTGTATACCTTCAGATGGGGCATCTAAAGATAATATTTTCCTATTTTGTGCCCAAACAAGATAGGAAAAGTGTAAAGTAATCTCCAATCTTACAGTAGTTCCAGAAGGCTCATAGACAAACCTTTATTGCTGCAGCTCTAGCCCTGTTAAACTAATTGAGCCCAGATAGAGTTGGTCACTGACGTGGAGAGGAAAGAGGCAGAATTCAGCTTGTGTCTAAGGGTGTGATTGTTAACCAAGTTCTTGAATCTCAACATTCATTTTACAAATGAAAATGAAAAAAAATTCTCCATAAGCTTTCTTAATGTCCACATTGTAAGAGAACAATCAGGATTTGAGACTAAGTTTCATAGAAAAGCAACAAACTCATCAATACTTTCATTGGAAATCTGCTCTCTCCATAAAACAGAAACTAGGAACTATGAAGTGTATTATGCAAATAAAAAATTTTATATATGCTGTACAAATAATTTAGATGATCAACTATAAAAAAAGTTTTGAAATCCATGAAAACAACAACTATCTGGAAGAAGTTGAAAAATAATCAACACAACCAAAAAAAAAAAAACGTCAAACAAGCAAAAATACAAATCTTAAAGATGAAAAAACATCAACATCACTAAAATTCACCATGTTGAACACATCAGCAAAAATCTAATTGGATTATGGAAAGAATTTGCAAATAAACACAACAGTGAAATAAATACCATAATCATACAAAAGCAAGGTATTAAAATCAAGAACCTTATTATTAACAATTACTCAACTGAAAATAAAAACAGCAGAATCACCACTATAAAATCCATTGTGATTCATTGGAGAAACTGGGAGAGAGATAAACTTCATACTTGTGGAACATCTTAAAGACTCTCATATGTTGTGGACATCTGAAAGAAACAACATTATCCACCAAAATAATGTTGAAATCTTCCAAAGAAAACCAGATGTCAAAGAAGAAAAATAGCTGAAGCACTATTGATAAAATCATCAAAATCAATACCAAGTGAATATCCAGGAGCCCCTTTATCTATATTAATATTTTATCCACTTTATATTACTAGAAAAACTAACTTAATACCACCTGCAAACTTATCCTCACCATCATGAGATCTGTAACATTCTCTGGAATTCAACTATATATATAATATAACTCTTATGTGATAATGATGCAATACTATGGGTTGAAACATTGTAACTACTAAAATCAGAACTTGTCTACTGTAAAGGTTACTGTAATACCCATGTATTTCATGATTTGTATCAATAGATATAAAATGAAACTAATTTATTTACTGTATTCACTGAATGAATGATGCATAAAAATATTGTTGCGTCAGCGAGTCACATGACTAGTGTGACGCCACGTTTCTAGATATAGGGTAGTCTGGTATATAAAAGAGGGTGACAACGTGACGAGAGAATAATGTAAT
>NW_013666221.1:0-7865 GCF_000517525.1 Limulus polyphemus
TTTGTTCACTTTGTCCCAACTGAAATGTCCTGGACCGTGATAACGCCAAGCCTGTTGGCATGCACCACTTTTGGTTTACCTCGCCGACCACATTTTTCCGGAAAGTCACGTCATACCAATAGATGTAGAAAAATTAAACAATAAAATTCATAATAGTACTGTTGCTTGCGTCCAATCATGGCATTATCATTCCTGTTCCGGTAATTATGCCCGCACTATCAGATGGTGATCTATTGGTTTTGCACTGGAGAGAAAGAGCAATAGAGTAAAGTCGGGAAAACACACGTAAATATGAGGAATACGTACTGTGTTTGTAGTTTGGTTATAATTTATGTTCTGTTAAAAACACTGAAGCATACATCCCTAGCACATTGTGGATTAATGAATAAAGAAATAAAGTGGTACTCAAAAATGCCAAATTTCACACAAAAAGGCCAAACACTTGGGGCAGTTGGGGGCATATATCAAATTAACATTAACACTCAACCCTACCAAGAAAGAACATACCAATCGTATTTCACTTGTGTTAACGTACCACCAGACCAACAAGAAGATCAAAGATATTATACTAAACAATTACACAATATTTACTAAAGACCCTACCAGGCTACCACTAAATCTATTTTCAAGGACCCACCCATTATTTCTTATAGACATGACAAAAACCAAAATAAAATCCTGGTGCACAGTAACCTTAAACAAAAACAAACATGTAAACGAAACAGGTGTCTCACCTGTTCACATATAAACAGCACTGCACACATACGAGAAAGAACACAACTTTCGACATAAGACAGTCCTTAATATGTAACACTGAATGTATCATTTACTGTATAATTTGCAATAGCTGCAATAGTTTATACACTGGACAAACAGGCTGCCGACTCGGTGATCGAGCTCGAGAACATCTAAGCCATATTAAACTGCAGAACCAAGATACACCTATAGGCAAACATTTCACCAACAACAACCATACAGTTGAAGACTTTTCGATCCTTGGACGTATTAGTGCTCCAACAGACATTTACAAAAGAGAACGACTGGAAAGGAGATTAATCTACAATCTGGGGACCCTACAACCATCTGGTTTAAATAAACGCTTTCATTCATGTAGATTTCTATTTTCCTTTTTTTTTGTTTACATTCTAATTGCTATATTGTTTAAATTTAAATTGCTATCTACTTATCTTTTCATGACTTGTAATTTTTATGTAATAGATGTAATTTTACTTCGAATTTTCACGCTCAACATTCCAAATACTACGCACGCAAATTCTTTGAATTCTCCGCATTCGTCTTTGTTGTAAATTGTATGATCTGACGAATAGCGCTAGCTCGAAACTTCACCCTTCTTTAAATACAAAATATAAAAACTTGGCGATTGTTTAACCTATTACTTAATTTGGATATTTTCGTCGCTTATGCGATTTTAACTATATTTGCATATATCAAATGAACCACATTCTTTTAAGCCACAAGAGGCAGAAAATTCAAATCTTTTACCTCTGTTGATCAAGTGCATTAAGGGTTGAGGTTTTAACTTTGATTTCCAATTCTCTTGATCTTGAGAAATGCCAGCTGAAATCAGGGAAAATGTATAGTTTAAATTAAAGGATGCTGGATTAGAGAGTGAGCCTACAGATGTAGGCAAATACAGTGTTGCGTCAGCGAGGTCACGTGACTAGTATCACGCCACCTCCTTTCTAGAAATATCCTGTTCCTTCAAGAATGTCCTAGCATTTACTAGATATGTGTTAGTCTTTTATATATAGAAGCCACCGTCGAAAAATAAACTCTACTCAGTTTTGAGAAGGGAAGCGGTGAAGCTCTTGATGAAGTTACTACCACTGATGTGACTGTTATCGACGATAGGACGTTTCCTGATGAAGCAGATGAACCCCACATGAAGCAGAAGCCAATGAGACGGAGACCAGTACCGAAGAAGATACGTCCCATAAAATTAAGAGACTTTGTTGAATTGTAATTTTGTGATTGTAATTCTGTACATTTAATTAAGTTATTGTTAATTGTTATTGGTTTATTGTAAGTGGCTATTGTTCGGGACGAACAATACTAAGGAGGGGGCAGTGTTGCGTCAGCGAGGTCACGTGACTAGTATCACGCCACCTCCTTTCTAGAAATATCCTGTTCCTTCAAGAATGCCCTAGCATTTACTAGATATGTGTTAGTCTTGTATATATATATAAGACGGTCACAACGTGACGTGACAACAGAGTGCAACGAGTAATTGAATGTATGGGGATAAAATATTATTGGCCACATGAGACGTGAGCGTTTGTTATAGAGCGACTGTTGAAATTAAGTGTATTGTTAAGCTATATTCAGAAAGAATAAACCAGTTTTATTTAAGAAAGGACTTGTGTCGCTAAAGTTTCGTTGGAACGAAGTTACGGAAAATTAACTAACGACTGGAGGCATAACAACAGGTAGTATCTGATGGCCCAGCACTATGACCAGAAAAACTAAATGATGAGTAAAAATCCCAGACTAACTAACTAATTTGCTTGGCAGTTATATTTAGGTTTAAACTCTCTCAAGCCCAAAAAGGGATTGAAAGACAACTCGGGGCAGTCAGAAACTTCAGTTTCTGTTCACCTCACACGCAAAATGTAGTTGAACTATAAAGTGGAGATGAAAAATTTTGGGCTAAGAGTCGAATTTTCGTGAAGAAGTAAGGTTTTACAGTAGAGGTTTAAATTATTTAAATGCGGATGGTTGATTATGTAACCTGGCTGTTGAATGTGGCACAAGCATGACAAAAAGGTATCTCAAGAAGTTCCGGGAGAGCCGTGAATGCAGGGAGAGAGAAACAGGAAGTTGGAAGAAGGAAATGTTGTATGTTACGGAATGATACTGCAGACGCTGGCGAAGTAGACCAAGGCTGAAACGAAGGTACTCAGTTCCTGGTTAATTATAATATTTGGTACTGTCAACTGAATGATAGATTGGGACTGAATTAACTTACCAAATTTACTAATGAAGTGAGATAGAAGAACTTAATAAATATTAATTATTATTGATAACACGGGCCTGCGAATTTAAACTTTATAAAGGTTGTTTTGGTTTTAATGACGGATTTTCCAAAATTCAGCTACGCAGAATTCGAAAATAATATTCATTTTTTTCTATCACATAAGGATTTTGTACAAATCTGGAAGAAAAAACTTTTACTCAGATCAAATTATTATTTCGTTTACCACAATGAACATTTTTTATTATTATGTTTGTTAACAAAAAATTCAAACAAACTGAAGAAAAGGGAAGAACATTGATGTCAAACGAATATACACCCTCATTCATTCCGATATTTTGTGTGAAATTTACGTCTGTTAGTTACAAAATTATGTGTTGTGGTTTTTCTTTTATGTGTTGCGTTATGACGTTTTGTGAAAAACCAGTACGTGATGGAGAAAAATGGATATCATTTTTGGATTCAGTGTACAGGAATTACTGTAGAACATGTAAAAACTTCAAGATATTAAAACCATCGCAGGCCTGTGTAATTCATAATTCATCTTAATGATCTGAACGAAGTGAACGAGTATGCAGGACGGTCCTTTTCAAGGCAGGGCTGTTTAATAGCATTGCCTTTTCAGTACTGTAAACTGTTCTAGCATGAAGCAGCTTGTTATAATCGTAGGTTGGTTGGATTAAGATTCTACCTTTGACAGTTTATGGGCATTCTCTCTGGGGTTCTTGGTTGAAGATGCCTGAGCAGCCACTTACAACTTCTGATCTGGACTGCTGAAACGCTTTCTGTCGAATTCAAGGCACTTTTATTGATATTAAACTCCCAGCATGGTGATATTGGTGGATGAGAAGACCCATGAGTTGGCCAGCTCATCTGAATTACTATATTATTGAAATTGTGATATCCATAGTATAATGGTTGAACTGGATGGCTATCATGTCTGTGGCAACTTTCATTATTTTGGAACCTGTCCTACTCTTGTCTTCCCTATATCTGGCCGACATTCGAGAGTATTCATGATTTTCTTTGGCTTAAGAATGTAGTGCACTCATTGAAGATGAGAACACATCTAGTACCATTATTTGGTAGTGGAGGGGGAGATTTTATTGGTATTTCCAACTTATTATTCTCAGGCTCTAGCTCCTCCTAGATGGTGTCAACAGGGGCAGCAGAGAAAGCTATATGTTGACCTGTAGGCTTGGTTCCTCTGTGGTCGGTGGTGTTATCATCATTGATGGCATTTCCTTTTGGGACTTACTGCTGATAATGGGAGCTGCACAGTCCCTGGAGATTGCAAGGCCAATCTGACATCAGATGTGGGGAGCTCTCCCATGTTTTATGCATTGGAAAGCAATGAATCTTCATTTCTGGGCTCAGTGATGGTGAAATCAGGCCAGATCCTATAGCCAAAAGTTAGGCAGAGTCATTGGTACCCTAGCTATAAAGGAAGTCCCAAGTGTTCTGAAAGTATTAGCTGTATCCAAAGATAGTGAAGTCATATTCGGGTTTCTGAATAGAAACTAGGCAAGAGAATCACTGGCTAGTAGAATAGAGAAACTGACCATGGTTAAATTTGATTTTAAATACTGAAAATCCCTATTCAAGTGCAAAATTAGATTAATCTTAATTGGTGAGAGGTTCAGCTAAGCGCATAAGTTAAGGAGGGGAATAATATGTAATTATGACTAAGTGTTCATCATATGACATTTCTATGGGCTTCACATGCACCAATGCCCTACATTGGCTATAGAAAGTGTATCCTGAAAGCGAGCCTGAGAACTTCCCAATTCCCAGACTTAATTGGGTCTCTAGTTGAACAACACTTGTTACTGCCTTTTGATATCCCTGCCAGACAACTGATAAACATAGTCTATTCTTCATTCCGGGCACAATGTTTTCCTACCCTGTAGCTGTTAAATAGATAGGGTCTGTTTCGAGTAGGAGAGAATGGGGATAAATACTAAAACAGGTACCCATATATGTAAGCTGACATGGGTTAGGCCTTTAGCCTTCACCAATGGTTTCATTTGTTTTTTAATAGGGACCTACCTTTAGTTACAACTTTAGTTCTAGTTTTTAACAAGAGTTACAAAGTTTTCACTGCATGGCTGTCATTTTTCTGCTTCCCCCTAGTACACTTACAGACTGAATTATCATGCTTTTATATTGCACACTGTACTGAAAAATATTAAGAAAATAATCAGTAAAATTATGAACTTATTCCAGTCTACATGACTGAAAGTATTCTATCACAGTCAAATAAAACACCTGGTACACTAATTTTATATTTGCTATAGTATCTAGGCTACTGTCTGTGAATTGCATTTACTTCTGATAATTATATTCACTAATGAATATTTGAATTTGATCCAATTGAAATATATTTTCAGTAATATTAATGAGGGATATCAGGTAAAATTGTATTATAGGAAACACCAGGTAAAATTGTATTATAGGAAACATCAGGTAAAACTATGTTTTCTCTCAAATGTAATACGAGTGTATTTGTTACTTTTATATCTTCCACGAAAATTCGCTACCTGCTAAATATATCACATCTTTACAATCCTCTTTGGTTGTTTATAAATTTATTTGTCCCTGCTGTTAACACGTATAAAATAACATGCCAACCTAAGATCACCAGTTAAACCCAATGTATTAGATGAATGTTACGTTCCTGTCCATTCTAATTTGTTTAAGATCTTGGCTAGGGCTAATGATCAACATAGCCTCCAAATAATAGATAGTTCGCTGATATTTAAACTGAGGCCGAAATCAACGTTTTCAGTTCTACTAGCACTCTGATACTAAAGTCATAATAATGTATAGAGCCGTAGAAGTACTCTTTGTATTTAGACCAGTGTCTCTTCCATTGCAGTCCCTTTAATATTTGCTCTATTAGTTTCTCGAAAGTAGTGGGCACATTACATAGGAAAATGACAGGATGCGAAATGCATATAAGTCTTTTCTCATGCTAAAAGCAGTTTTAGGTTTGCTCTTGTAATTCAGCTTGAATTACCAGTATTTAGGTCCCAGGTATAAAGTTCTGAACCAATGAGAACTTTCTAACATGTCCAGACATTCATCTGTTTGCAGTAAAGGAAAGGCAATCAACCCATATTACCGTGTTCACTCATCTAAAATCAAAAGAACCTCGATGTGCGTTCCTTTTTCTTAACAGTTACTACAGGAAAAATCAAATACTCTTCAAATCTTGTACGACTCCATCCTTCAACACCTCGTGTCCAAAGAAGGCTGGCATGATGGTTGCTTTATTAGACACGTGTCACATCTATCTACGTGGTGACGAATTATTGTTACTCGAACCAATTGTCATCTAGTCCAATACATTGGAATATTCAACCAACAAGTCACCGAGTAGCTTTCTCTGCAATGGGCCCAGAATGTTTGCACTATCCCCAACAAGCAGCGTTGGATGTGTTGGTAGCCACGTATTTGCTTTGACCACATTATAATGGACACAGTCATATAATTATTGTTAGTATCAGTTACACCCACTTTGTTTACCTGACATATAATCATTCCAGTATACAGCTAGATCTATGATTGCCCATAGTTACAAAACAGCATCAGAACTTCTTCCCTCATCAGACAGACAAATGTCTGAGCTAATGTTGTATTCTTTCAGGATAGAAAACCTTTCAAGTTATGTATGGGTTCTATAATTGCATTACAAAGTACCAATACACTTGGCTTTGTCCAGAGTAAATCATGAACACCACTTGTATATGGAGATACTTTTATTTCCTTAACCACACACATTTATGCAGTCCACTATTCTTGGGCTTGATCTTGTTGACATTGGATAATTAGCCATATATCAAACAAACGTTTCCAGAAAGTTTGTGTTTGTTTTATACAGGTATTTAATAGTTTTGGCTACATTATCAACGTAATATCAAAATTAGCTGAACTATGTTCTGAAAATGTGAATAAAATGTTTGTCAAACGTTATATAATGCTTTAAGAGTCACCCTTTCGTGTGCATGTTGCTTAGTTTAGAATTTTTGTACAGGCTTGTAATTATACATGTAGATTGTTCAGAGGGTGAAATATCATGTCACGTTGATTTCATTTTAAAACAGGAAGGAAAAAACGTAAGTATATATATCGATAGATGTGTTGTTCAAGTCATCTATGATCTTAGCCATAACTTAATTGTTTGGCAAAGGCTATTAATACAAAACTATATCTTTTCATGAACTTCATAATTTTAATCCAGTTGAGGTCGTATACTAATTTAACCTAAGGTGTTATTTTCTGTACCAAAATTCGATAAAGGAGGCTATGTACTGTTTCAGAGGATGTTGTGCACGCATGGAACTACTTTGCTATTGCTACAAGGACCAGGAATGGCTTCTCACACTTGTGATCCAATTGTTATTCTGACAAATTTTTAGGCAACTCTTCATAAGGTGGGCGTCCTGTTAACAGATACAATGGCAACTGAAGTTCCCAACCAAACATTAAATTTGCTGGAGTGTATCCAATGGCTTCATGCTCTGCTGTTCTATAGGCCATCAACAGTGGAAGGAGTAAGACATTCCAGTCATCTTGGCTGCTATTACAAAACTTTGCCAATTCCTGTCCCAGTGTCCAGTTGTAATTTTCTACCATCCCATCAGACTGTGAGTGAAGTGGCGTTGTTCTGGCCTTTCCTGCTGTGGCATCTTCCCTGTTTTGAAGTTCTGCCCACGTGTATTACAGTGCCAGCAAATCCCTCAAACTTCTCTGAAAGCTGACCTTTTCTGGCCTTGAATCCTGATGACTGTACCAACCTTGGTACCTCTGTGCTGGACTTAACGTAGGATTCAAATTCAAAAGCTCTGGCCATTGCATCCTGAATGGTAGA
>NW_013666221.1:8527-9169 GCF_000517525.1 Limulus polyphemus
AACTGTTGGATACTTTCTTTCTTTTTTCATTTCTTGTACCAATTGCCACTGCTGTGGTCTCTCTTCTTGTTTATTTTCTTTCTCCTCCAAATACTGCTGTAACTATTTTTTTTTGTTTATTTTCTGTCTCCTCCAACCGCTGCTGTAGCCTCTCTTCTTGTTTCTTTTCTCGTTCTTCTTGTTTCTTTTCTTTTTCCTCCAACAACTGCTGTAATCTCTGTTCTTGTTTATTTTGCTGTTCGAGCTACCACTGTTGCAAGTTTTCTTGCCACTGCTGTTGTCTCTTTTCTTGTTTATCTCCTCGTTCTTGTTTCTTTTGCTGTTCGAGGTACTATTGTTGCAAGATTTCTTGCCACTGCTGTTGTCTCTTTTCTTGTTTATCTTCTCGTTTTTCTTGTTTCTTTTGCTGTTCTTGTATTGCTGCCATCAAATCTGCTAAGCTGTAGTTTGATTTGCCACTTTTCGTTTCCATCTTCCTCCTTTTTTTCATTTTTTATTTCACTCTCTGACACCAATTTGTTACGTCTCTGTTCGTTTGTTAATTTCCCGTAAAATTTCTTCCACGAAGAACTACAGCGATACAAATCCTTTCTTAAATAAAACTAGTTTATTTTTCTCAATACAACTTTGCAATACACTTAA
>NW_013666221.1:10181-15136 GCF_000517525.1 Limulus polyphemus
CTTCCCGTATAATTTCTTTCCGATGAAACTTTAGCGACACAAGTCCTTTTTTAAATAAAACTAGTTTATTCTTTCTGAATACAACTTTGCAATACACTTAATTTCCAGCCCCCCAGTGGCACAGCGGTATGTCTGCGGACTTACAAGCTAGAAACCGGGTTTCGATACCCGTGGTGGGCAGAGCACAGATAGCCCTTGTGTAGCTTTGTGCATAATTAAAAACAAACAAACAAACACTTAATTTCCACAGTTGCGCTGTAACAAACGCTATAATTCACAACGAACGTCTCTCGTGCTCGACTCAACTGTCCGTATCTATCTCTGTCTGCAGTTCAATTACACTCCATTACATTGTTGCCGTCGCTTCTTACCGGTCTTATATATATATAAGAATACCACATATCTAGTAACCTCTCGAGACATCAGGAAGGGACGTGAACGTTCTAAAATATGACGTGTTACTAGCGTCACGTGACCCCCGCTGTCGTAACAATATATTTAAATCGTCCGAAAAGGACAATAACATGAAATTATTAAAACTTACTGTTTGACTCTATAATTATAAATCAAGTGATCATGTCAATGATTTTCGGCGCTTATTTAAAATGCAAGACAAAATATTTCATTTACACACGATACTTTTAAAGTTTTATCTCATGTTTTACAAGGGTGGACACTACACTTCCACATTTGATCAATGTCTATATTTAATTATGTTAAAACTATTATTTTAATGTCTGTCTGTAGGATTTTAACAAATATGCTGTGATAGTGTTACTATACTTCCACGTATGATTACGTCATCAATGTCTAGATTTAATTATGTTAAAAACATTATTTTAACATTTGTTCTAATACTAATGAATTAGTGTTTTATGCCGGCTATATTAATTATAGTCAAGTTGATCAAATTTATGCTGGTTCAAGGGAATTATAACGTCATGGCCGCCATGACAGGCGGCTCAGAAACACGTTCTCTGCTTTGTGGAACTATTACGTCATCGTGTTTGATGATATTATCCCTATTCCCTGACTACGATATACGTGTGGCGCCCTCTAACTGCGTGATGTGCAAGAGCTTCCCTAACTTATTGTAGAGAAACGTCTAGAGAATACTATAAAAATGAATAATTATGCCCCATTAAATGAGAAATTAAGCACTGCAATAGATCTTACAGATGCCCATGCTGCACACATAAAATATCACAAAGTGTGTTGGGCTGTTAACGTTACAAAAGTTTTTGATATGCCTGAAGACAGCATCAATAGTATCTCAAATTGTAAGAGAAATTGAGTTCATTATAGTTTTCTCCAAGAAGAGTTTCAGCAGAGGCAAATAATTACTGTATCTGAATTACAAGACATACACGTAAATATACACGAGTAGGGATCACTAGAAAATGATTATAAGAATTTATCAAGACCAAAATTGATAGTATTGAATTACATAATGCGATTATATGAATAAAAAATATTAGACTCTGGCATTGCATAAGCAAAAGATAATAACATTGATGATGATCTTCACATTTTCTTCAAGGTTATGGACTCTGAAATGAAGGTTTTTGTCACTCGTAGTTCCCGATTTATTGCATTTTGTAGTTGACGATTGCTTGCCATGGAAAAAGTGGTGTGACACTTTCCGACATTAGAATTAACCTTAAACAATTTCTATGAGGTTGTTTGTTTACACTATACAGTCGCAGGGCATTCCACTTGCCCTCTAAATATTTATAGCATAATTTGGTTTACTATTGATATCCTTCTTTATGTGTTTTAGTTTAACTTAATTTCTCTATTTGAGTGATAATAAGGTCTTATTTAACTTCCCCCTTATAATCTTTTAAGAAAGACAATACCATTACTTTTATTTAGCTTAATAATTACTAGATTTTTATTATTACATAATTCACAAAGCTCATGTAATTTTTCTCTATTAATATATATATTTTCCCGGTTTTCTTTAGTTTACTAAGAAATGAAAATCAGCAATCAATATTTGAACGTTCTGGAAGAACAACAGCAACATTTACAAAAGATACAACAATTTTTGTTCGTCGACGTAAGAAATTTTCTAATATATAAAAACTAAATGTAAATTTGATTTTCCTATGCCTTAAAAAGAAATAAGCCGGTTCGATAAAATCTTATTTCACATTAGTTACTTTGAAGTAAGATAATTTTTAATATCTAAGGCAGGACTTCTAAACTTTTGTAACTGTCCAAGTCAACACTTTGGGGTCGAGTTCGGGCCAGTAGTTAAGGTGTAGGGCTGTGGATCCGAGGTTTGTGGTTCACACTCCGCTACCGTCAAAACAGATAAGATAAAATTTTTTGTTGAATTTCGCACAAGGCTATTCGAGGGCTATCTTTGCTAGCCATCCCTAATTTTGAACTGAGAGACTAGAGAGAAAACATTTAGCAAACACCATCTCTAATTCGCTCATATAACGACCCGTTTGTTATTTTTCGCAAAGCAATATTGTGCTATCTGTTGTGTCTCCGACGGGGAATCGAACCCTGGATTTTAGCGTTGTAAGTCAGAGACCCCTCCCTACATTTGAGCAAACATTTTGTCCCTGTCAATAGGTTACGGAATGTTCATGGGTTCTGCATTACTCCAGGTCTATCCACGACTCGTGGTAGTATTGGCAGCGTATTTCCTATCATAAATAGGCTCATGACTGCTACATCTATCTTCATCACTTAGTACCTGCTGATAGAACAGCTCAGGCTGGCATACATAGTCCAGTCAATGACATCAACAAGAGTTGGGGGTTAAGCTATCTTGGTTTGTTAATATCTAAGAGTCTATGACAGACCACACCATGAAAACTCTTAGTTGACTGTACTTCCTATGCACCGAGGTCATTCTTCTTAGTTAAAGCTCGATTAGCAGCTGTGAACGGCACAGACAATTGCAATTCCCATTCCTGCAGAAGAGGAGTTTTACAAGACCCAACCACCCTCTTACGAATCCGTTTCTTCTCGGTGACAACTTGCTTTGATTATAAGTCCTTCTACTTGAGGAAAATGTAATTTTCTCGTTTGAACATATTTAAAATACAAGCACATAAAATCTTAAAAGAGCATAGCAAGCCCACCCACAGCAATTCTGGGCTTCTTAGCAGAATAGTAAATTGCCCTTTAAAACGGTACTGCTGTCTGTTATGACATAATTTATCCTATTAATAAGAACTGGAAACAGATAATTACTATTTTTTTTATTGTAAATCTTAATTTTAAAGTAAAAAAAGAATCTATCTCATCTGCTTGGACCACTGGGCATTTTTTTTTCAGAATGGGCCATAATAAAAGCTGTTAAATAGTAGTTATGAATACTAAATAGACATAATTCAGGTGTATATAGAGAATTGTAATGGTAGAACATTAGCCTATATTATTAATAAACACAGCCTATTTTTGACTACATAACTTACATAGATTACGTAACTAGTGAGTGCCATTTGCTTTCATCTTAAATGTGTTTATTTTACAAAAAATCTTCGCTAACTTTATCATTGAACAAGTGATCGTTCATGTTAACTCAAGTTCTGTGCATTAATTTTTTTTTAGTTATCAATTATTATACTTATCCTTTTAAAATTACAAATACGATAAGGATGAGCTAAACAAAACATAGTCGGATAATTTTGGAATTATATGTTATTTTGTGAAAGATTAAAATTAGAACTGAAGACCAAACACATTACCTTACTATGAAAGGGCTTCTTTCTTTGAATAATTTGGAATTTAATAACGGTATTATTATTCGAATTAGCTTTAAATATAATTCCCATTTTACACGTTATACAAGTGGCCTAGGGATACCAAAATGGAAAACTTCTACATCCGATAATTCTCAAACGTTCTATTAATATAGTTACATCCATGTTAAAATTGCCGAATATACCAAAAAAACTTGTATTTTAGAGGCAACACATTAATTATAAATAACGAAATTACACCATATTTACAGCACATTAAATGCAAAAGCAGATTATTGTGTTTAAAGTTTTACCATCCTTTGTTGGTAAATTCTTCATGAACTCACTCCAACTCCTCGTTATTTTTTAAACACGATTATGCTTGTGTAAAGGATAGCACAGCAACGTTTCGATTTGCCCTCAAAGTACTGTTAAAATCGTAAAGGACATAACAAAGTTGACCTGTAACATGTTTTAGGTAATCAAGAAATTAATGTTGCTTTTTTATATGAAAAAACCCGAACAACTTATATATCAAAACAAAACATTTATTAAATGAAATAGTCTCCATTCTTATCGATGGTACCTTTCCATCTTACAATGAGGTTGCCCTGATTAAAGAAATCACTTGGTTTTGAATCAAACAACATGTCGATGTCCTCTTTAACACCTTCCACATTTGCATATGTTTTATCATTAAGATGGTTTTACAGCGAACAAATGAGGTGGTAATCTGATTGTGCCATATCTGGAAAATATGGTGGGAGGGAGAGAACTTCCCAACTCAACTCCATATTCTTGTGTCCCCTTAAACGTGTCACATGTGGACGTGCATTGTTATGGAGAAGAAGAACACCTTTCCGATTGACGAGTGAAGGGAGTTTCTGATGAAGGGCTTGATTTAAACGTTTCAGTTGCTGCACATCGATCTCTACATTGACAGTTCGTTGTGGATTGAGGAGTTCAAAATGAATTACTCCTTTGATGTCCCACCAAATGCAAAGCATCACTTTCTGCGGATGGAGGACAGGTTTTGTGGTCGGAAGTGGTTTTTGTCTAGGACTGAGCCATTGTTTGTAGCGTTTAATATTTGCATAGGGAATCCATTTTTCATCACAGGTGACAATTCTGTCCAAAAATGGTTCACGCGCATTACGCGCCAGAAGAGACAAAGCAACATTCACATGTTGGAAACGATGATCATCGGAGAGTTTGTGAAGCACCCAAACACTTTCTTTATGGGGTTTT
>NW_013666221.1:16077-30191 GCF_000517525.1 Limulus polyphemus
CCTTAGATGTTTACATATTGTTTCATGAGAGACATGCAATTTCACGAGCGTGTTGCCTTGGGTTAGGCTCAACAATAGTCTTCAGAGAATCAGTATCAATTTCAACATGTCGGCCCCCGCCATCACAGTTTTTAAGGTAAAGACACCTGAACGAAAATTGTTGAACCATCGTTGACACTTACGAACGATCAAAACGTTTCCGTAAACTTTTTTGATATTCTTTGTGGCTACAGAGGCGTTGGTTCTCTTCTTGTATTCAAACAGCATTACATGCCGAATGTGTGTCTCTTAGTGTGCCATTACTATAAGGGATTATAGTATAATAAACTTTACACATTATATAGGCCACACTAACGTGACGTTTAGGCAGTTCGTTTAAATATTATAAGTGATGTACGTTTTCTTGGGGGTGGTTAAGGAAAGTGTTCTAAAACGCGACATGAATTTCTTGACGACCTAGTGTAATGAAGACAAAGTTGACATCACCTAACAGTAATGTTGTTTGTAACTAATACGAAGTTCCAAATTTTGAATCAATGTACGCTCAGCCTGTTATGCAATTCTTCTGTAGCAAAGTTTTCAAGCTATTAACATTAGTACAATCTCCGTAACCATTTACTGGTTGATTACACAGTAGGCTTGTATATGAACATGAGTTACTCTGAAGAGTTGCCCTGATTCTCATGGATGTATATTCATCTCTCAGTAGTATAAAAATCAAATTTACTAAACTTAGAGCAATATTTGTTATGAAACTAGCTAATCCCGCTACGAAGTTTTGCCATCTAAGTTCGTCATTGTTTTAAATAAAGAAAGAGAGTAAGTGAACTGGGATAACTTGTGCCTGAGGGCACACGAGGGTTACTAAAGATGAATAAACCTCATAACCGTAAAGGCCGGATTCGTGGGTGATTAAGCAATCCTAAAATTTATTGAAGCAAGTGCTGCTAAGCACCCTGAAACTTTGTAAAATATACACCCATCACCTCTAATAATTTGGAAATTGGCGCTAATGCTCGTAACCATAGTATGTTCAACTTCAATTAGGTAACCACTCCAAATCGTATGACTCGTGGAAAATAACTACAGAAACAGTGAATGAATACAAAATGCAAGAACTGTAACAAACTCTGAAGTAGGTACATGAAACTAGTGCTAATGGTAACAGATGCCTCAAAGCAGAAGGACCAAACTTTAAAAAGAAAAAAGGGTTAAGTGACTCAGGGTGTGCTCTTTTTTGTGGTATATGATAATCTAGTAGAGATCTTGCCAATCGCCTAGCTGTAGTTACCTCAAGAACAATAAGATATACATTAACATGAAGGGGTTTCAACGGAATTTTTTTTTGCTCAAAAACTATTGCTTATTGTTTATAATATAAACAAACAAAAAGACTGAATGGGACACAAGACTTCAGACAATGGGATGAGCAAACTTTAAGGAACACACTTCTTGCAGATGAACCTAAATTCAAGCGTTTCGGCAACAATGAACAATATTTTGTTAAGTGGCAGAGAGGAGAAAAGTATTCCAGTCAACGAACAACATTTAAAGTGAAGTATAATGGGGGATCGATACAAGTGTGGCCTGCATCTCAGCCAATAATGTCAGAGGTCTACATAAAATTGATGGAACCCTGACTTCTGAGAGGTACAAGGAAATTTTTATCCATCATACCATTCCCTCACAAACAAGACCTTTTGAGCAGGAATTCCTCTTCCAGAAAGGAAGAGACCGCAAGCATGCAGCAATTGTGATGAAATAATAACTGGAAAGAAAAAGAAGCTGATGGAACACTTGTAACCTTGACTTAGCCACAGAGACAAAGCGAACTCCCTATATTGGTTGGGGCATGCATGACATTATGTTTTTATTTTTGCTCTCTTTACATAGTATATTCAAATGAACCAATTGTGAGTTTTACTACCTTTTGTTGATTTTTTTTCAGTATTTTGGTTGTCTAAAATTTGTTGCAACAAGAAATTATTCATTTTCCACCTGGGATTTCCCTAAAAAGAGGAATAAAATTTTTTCTGACCGAATTCACAGAAGCTTGTGTTTGTACTGACAAATGGAATATGTGGAGGGAGAGGAACAGCATTCTCTGGCACCCTCCACCCCACTCCTTCGCTCCATCTCTGCTTGGCCTGCACAAAGAACTGAAATAAATATTAATATTGTATGGGCTTATGTGAAAACTGAAAAGATCAAAATTCCAACCAACTTGACTGAATTGTACGGAGTAATACAGGTCAACTGAAACAATATTTCACAATTATACATTAGTAAACTTATGCAATAATGTATTGTAGTAATGATAAAATGGACATTTAGTTGCAATTAAGCATTGTTTATGACTCTTCTATGCACATCATCTGTGTGTTTTCATAAGTATTTCCAATACTGTATTACTATTCATTTAGTTTGCTATATTCCACATGGTTCCTAGGAGTATAAATATCAGACATACCAATTTTCCGCTATGGTAAACAAAGAGGTAATAATTTGATGACGAGGAACCCACTTTGAGACTAATAATAGTTATATAATTATCAGGTACCCGATGATGAGAAAACCTTGTCGAAAGTTGTACATTTGCTGTTATGTTAAACTTATATTAAAGTTTTTCTTCATTACCCATTATTAAAGGGATAATAAGCTTGAATTACAGGTAAGCTAACATAGCTAACTGAACAAAATTAGATAAGTAAACTGCCTGCAATTAAATATTTTCTGTTGTGAATGGTTCAAACTAGACTGAAGATTAAGTACAATAATGTGATATGCTAATTATGCACATAATTTTATTACACAGGTACCCATTTTGCATAATCATTTTCATCTTAACTTTCAATAGAATGTAACAAACCCTAATAGCAATACTGCTTGAGCAGTATATATATTGATACATAATTATTCTCATATTTTATGTCCTCTTGGGATATATATTCTTGTTTAACCAGTTTTTGGTACATTTCTAATGGATTCTTAGAAAATCTGGTAGATATTTATTTTGTGACCGTATGTATAAGATAAGGTAATGACGTACCCTCCTTGAACATTACCTTTCTAATAGTCAAGTATTTGGTAATTCATTGCTCTAATCGATTGCCTTTCTGATAGTCAAGTATTTGGTAATTCATTGCTCTAATCGATTGCCTTTCTAATAGTCAAGTATTTGGTAATTCATTGCTCTAATCGATTGCCTTTCTAATAGTCAAGTATTTGGTAATTCATTGCTCTAAACGATTGCCAATTAGAGCAATGAATTACCAAATACTTGACTATTAGAAAGGCAATCGATTAGAGCAATGAATTACCAAATACTTGACTGTTAGAAAGGCAATCGATTAGAGCAATGAATTACCAAATACTTGACTATTAGAAAGGCAATCGATTAGAGCAATGAATTACCAAATACTTGACCATCAGAAAGGCAATCGATTAGAGCAATGAATTACCAAATACTTGACTATTAGAAGCTATTTTTGTTTGCATGACAGATTGATAAGCTTCAGCTGTAGTAAGCTTTTTGGATGCATCAATATATCAATTCATTATTTTCAATTTTCACCTTCTAATGGAATGCAGTCTTTTAGTCTACATGTAGGTTGATTACATTCTGGTACTATAGACAAAAAATACTTGTAATATTTTCCACAGATACCTGTTTTGTCTCATTATCTCAATACTACTAGCCAATTTCTATGCAATGCGTTTTTTGCCTATAAAAAACTGTAGGATACAAAAAAAGTTCAACACATAGGTTTCTTCTTCAACATTACTACTCCATTTGTTACCATCTCTTTGAAGAAAGTGAGTTACCTCACTCAAGCATTACCATATAACATAAGATGTACACATGTTAAAAGAAGATAATTACACGAGCCAAAACTTGTCATTGTAGTTACTCATCTTCTTCATTTGACCTTAATCCCATCCAGATTTGGGGTCGACTGCTCGAGTATTTTGCATTATTTGCCAAGGAGTTTTATACTTAGGTGGCTGGCCTTGACAGCAACCCTAAAGGACAAGCATGTATGGTGACATGGATTTGAGAATGCCAGTCGAGCACCCTAACCACCAGGCCCTTACTTAGTTACTGATATAGATTATTAACATATAGCTCACAGTTAACTTGCTACAGGAGAACTGTATAACAAAATGACCATATGAAATAAATGGTAAGAAAATACAGTAGTTTTAAAATTTTGTGGTTATGTGTAGTTCATTTTCTCAGTCCCATCAATCCTTTGAAGTTTTTGTTTTCTCGCTTTATGATCTAAGAAATCAATTCTTTTATTTGACGTTTTACTGGTTACAATTAAGTTAAAAACAGTTTTAAGAAAAATGGCACCATTTATTATTTTACCAAGAAAAAAAAAAGTGTATATAACATTTTGAAGAAACTAGCACAAATGTAATAAAAAACAAAAGTTATGGTTATAGAAAACAGTGGATGTAACAAAAAAGAAAATAATCACAACACTGTCCCAAAATATTGAGATAAACATACTTTAACATAAGGATTGAATAAGAAGAAACACAAATACATGCAGTATATAATGCTTTGTTTTTCCTCATATGGTTATATATATCAAACTTCTAGTTGCACAGTATTAAGTTCTGCTGATGAAAATCTTATTATGATTTCTGCAAATAAAAAGCTGCATTATTTTAAAACAACAAATATGTAGTAACTAAATTTTCTGTCATGTTTTCCAATTCTAATGAACTTCTGTATTAAGTTAAAAATAACAATATACCAATTTATCTGCAGTTAAGAAGTTTTCTGAATCTATAGATCTGTTATTAAATGCAAGCATCCAAATTAGTTACAGACAGCATTAACATCTGTTTGAACATCATTAGTGTCAAAATATGAGGCATAACTATCAATAAATTTTAATACAATTTTGAGCACAATGCTTGTAACATTACAGCAGTTGAACTTCAATCATACAGTCATAATGAGGAATTACTCTTTACATAATTCACTGATAATTAACAAGTTATTATACAATGCTGCATTACGCAAAAGGAAAAATAGTGTGGTATACATACCACACATCCGACAACAACAACAAAAACAAGCTTACTAACTGACAACACTGGCTTTTGATCAAATCATTGATTGCTACTCTAACAAGGTCAATATATTTGTGATTCTTGAATTCTAATACATGATCATAACTAACCAAAACAAAAGCTATGAAAAAATATGCTGCAATAATGAAATTAAAATAAAAGATTTTGTTTGATGATTAAGTACATTACAAGAAGTTAATGAAATGCATATTATGAAATATTTTTTAAAGTTTTTCAGTAATGATATGATATTGAAGATTATGTACATGTAAAAAGTGCACCATACAAATCTCATATTGATCACCATCAACCCAAAGAAGGACAGACAAACCTCATATTGATCATTATCAACCATGAGAAAGAGCTAATTGGCCTCCACATGAGAGGGTTCCAGAAGTAAACTAAATAACAGAGGTGCACACTTTAGCCAGTGAGGTCAATGTAAAAACAAAATCATCAAAGTGTTATAATGAAATGCTGTTGAAGGAAACACAGTCAAGTTTTTCTTCTTAAAAAGTTAACGTAAAACAGAAATGAATTCCTAGCTTTTAGCCTATGTTTGGAAACACTACCTACCACATATAGTTTTTGCCTATCTATGAAAAGAATTTGTACAGACAAAATAATATTAATAATTTTGTACCCTGACCTAAACTTCATTGTACGTTGATAAGAGTCACTACTTCTCAATTTGGCTTTCACAAATCATGATACGGGATATATATATATATTTAAAAAAAATTAATTTTAAATCTTCGAGATTTATATCTTCTTTATGAACAATTAAGAATGAAGTAGAGATGTAGTGGAATTTCTTTAATTGTTCTACAACCAAATGAATGCACTTTCTTGTATTTCCAGAGCTGGAATTGTATAACAACACTAATATATTCACTATGCACTGATAACATTATAATTCAGCAGTCCTACAGCTGCTTTATTAAAATGAAAGTGTTCTTCCAAGTGAAAGGAAGCACTGAGATGTGTCATTAAATCCAGAGATTAATTGGACTACCGAAGCCAAACAATTCTGAACAATCCACAGAAGAGGCAGAGATCAAGAAATCTGTTTTCATTTATTGAATTCTACTGTTGAGAATTAGCTGGAGACAATGGAGGAAGATGTCCCTAATAATAATAAAAAAAAAACTGTGCTAAGCAGGATTATGTATACACATATATATCCTTACCACTAATTATATCCATAATAATGAAATTTCAGTCACACATGCACTGATCGTTATGTGTATGTGTGTGTGTGTATATAGACATTATATGTATATCTGTATGGCTGCAGTTGGTGTGGTACTCTACGAAACATTAGAATTTTAAGTTTGTTTTCTTCTTAAGAACAAATAATAGAAACTATTATGATTTTTGCAATGAATACTCTTACTTTTATATAAGGTTTTCAACAGATGGAGTGAGTTGTGACAGGCCCAAGATTCCCTAGAAAACAATGTTTATTCTTAAAAAAAATTTTCCTTTGATGCACAGCTAGATAAAAAATTGGCTATGCATAGCACAGTGAATCAGTGAAAGTATTACACACACTCTCAGTACGTTACTTTCTTTCTATCCCAAATTTAACTTTATAAGTAATCAAAAATATTTGCAAGTGATCTTCCTAACAAAACCACCATAACCATTCTTCAAAAATTCATGATAAAATACACAACGTACTGAATTGTAGGGGAGTGGTCTTAAAAATAGATTTATTATATTACCTTTATCATTAAAAACACATTATAATCATTCACAATTCTCCTGAGAGAGAGAGAGAATTAAGTATGTGATATATGAACTTTATGCTAGGCACTGTTCAATAATTTAAGTCTTTTTAATTTAGAGGTAAAAAATTTCTATACTTTTATTAGTTTTTTGACATAAGAATGTTAGAAAGAAACAAATTTTTATAAATTAAAATATGCTGTGTTTTAGCCTATTTCTTCCCTTTAAAAAAAATATCAAATAGACATGAACAAGACGTGTTAAAACAATAAATAAACTCATCAAACTATGGAATACAAAATTTAAAATAGATAATGATTTTAACATTCCTGATAAACATGAGTGTAACTTAATACTTCAAATACTTTTATGCTGTTCTTAATGATGAAAATTACCATGTACATGTTCCAAATATTCAAAGAGTATGCCTGATCTCGTAAATATCACATGTATATTAATGATTTTACTCAGAAAAATATCTTTCCTGTCTTAATTTTTGTTGTTGTTAATTTTACACTATATATAAAGGAAAGACTACGAATCAAATTTTAAATGACTTACTGGCAGAGAAGTAGACATTTGATGGTGAGACAAAGGGTCTAATCCTGCTGATGGGTGATGAAGTCCATGCACTGCTAACTTTGGGCTTTCCTCACTCTTTTCTTCTTCTCTCCTTTTTAGACAAGCTGCCTTGGGGTTAAGGTTTCTTTCTGAAATAATGAAATGGAAAAGATAAACTATATATATATTGGTTTTTACATTAAATGAGTAACAACTTGTTGAATGGTTCCTTAATTACTTTTTATTAACTCGCTTAAGTTCATAAAAAAAAATCCTTTTTTAGTTATTTCTCTCTTATACCATAAGAACTTTATAAATTTAATTTGCTACTTAAAATTCAGTTAATTCCTTACATTTGTTTCATGTTTCCATTACAGATTATTATATATTTGTTAAGAAATCTTTAGATTGACAGGCAACAGCATCTGCAGTTAAGTGTGATTTAATCACTTTTGTTGTATCTTAAAAGCATTACTGCTTTGCCATTTTTAAAAAGTCAACTTAGACCATTCCAACAAGTTTCTGCTACTGCACAAACAGGATTATATCTATTCTATTAGCTGCTATTAGTTCAGCTCAGTTGATGTGATCTGGTGACAAAAGAAAGGCCACACAAAGAGAGCGACTTGGCAAAAAAAAGAAAAAAAGATCTGTACAGATATTTGTATGCATCTCTCATTCTAACTCCATAATGGATTAATGTGAGGAATGAAAAAGTTTGTAGTCAAAAATGATTTTAATCACTTGTGTCTCTGATAATTACAAAAACATAAATGGTAAATCCTGGTTTTAGTCTATTTTACATATGGTAACTGATGAACAGGTAAGCAAGTATTCTGTGTTGCCATCTCATTAAACTAGTTATATTTCAGATGGTTGTACTGTTAGTACATTGTATGTGAGACTTCAAAGTTTTTAAAAGATAAACTTTTAACCATTACCATTTTATGATAAAATAGAATCCAACTCATTTTCTTTATTACTAAATGTGTTTCTAGCAAAAATTAAACATTTCAACAAAGTACTTGAATACAAAGATAAATCCCTACCTAGATGAACAGTTTTATATATCTATTCTTTAAAAATAGATTAAATGTTAACCACCAGATATTTCAGATTTAAAGTTTTACATAATACACAATTTCAAATTCAAATCGAGATAAAAAACATTTGATTATGAAGTAATTGTTATCAAGGACATCCTTAAAGTCTCAGTTAGTCTCTACAGTTTTCATAACTTCTTTTTTACAGTTTGAAAAATTCAAACAATCTTAAAACATTGATCTCTTGTTAATAATGTCTTGCTTAGTCATTATGCTAGTGTAAAAATGTTCAGCACTCTCTACTCTGTAATAACCTTCAACCTAACTTTCTGTTTTGTTTAATATATTTCAGTTCTAAATTCCAAAGAATCAAACTTTCAATATCTTAACTCTATCACAACAGGCTCGTGTATCTTACATAACCTTGTAACCATCATGTAACAATGGTGGTATACATACTATGACTCTAAAAGTACTTAATTACCTTCATGAAATTTGGCAAGCTGTCAGTGAAGTTTAAAAGTCTTTTGTAGACAAAAAATCAGCATTGTTATTCAAGTATTTTTACTAAAACCTTGTAATTATATGTTGTCAAAGTGTTGACTGCTTCAAGTGTAAAGTGATTTTCATGCTAAGATTAAAAATACTTTTCTTCATCTGAAAATTTTCAAATTTCACTTGAATTATCTCTAAAAAAACTTCCTAAATAAATATTAAATGTTTTTTTTCCAGAAAACTTCACATTTCATGTGCTATTTGTATAATATATCTCTATACAGAGTTCACTGACTTCGTAACCACCATAAAAAAAATTAGAAAATAATTCTAAATTACTCTTTTTTTTATATTTAATTTTATTGCCTTTGGAACCATGTATAACTAATAACCCTGCCACACAAGTTGTAAGTCACTTGGGAATGTGTAGCTCACATTACCATATCAAATTATGTAATGCATAGGTTATTCAAGAGCGGCTGGTAAACACACCTTGTGAAGAATATGTATTATTATTACTATTATTCTTTATTTTACCTAATCTAACCTACTAAGTTTATAATTTTTACATTTTAGTTACTTTTATAATAACAAATAAAGAATACACATGAAAAACAAGAAATATAGTACTTACCCAGGTCTTCTATTTTTGCTGTCAACAGTTGATGAAACTTAACCCTACTTTTTATACTAATGGTAGGTACTACTGCAATAAGTAATTAAAAAAACAACTAAATAGTACACCTAAGAACACAGAATAATAACATGTAAAAAATCAGACAATGTCCTATAACGAAAAAGTTTATAATTTTTACATTTTAGTCACTTTTATAACAACAAATAAAGAACAGACATGAAAAACAAGAAATATAGTACTTAACCGGGTCTTATATTTTTGCTGTCAACTGTTGATGAAACTTAACTCTACATTTTTATACTAATGGTACTACTGCAATAAGTAATTTTTTTTAAAAATTAAATAGTGCACCAAGGAATACAGAATAATAACATGTAAAAACCAGACAATGTCCTATAACTATGATACTTATTCTGGCTTTCTAACTATGCGATAAAAGCTGTTAAAATTCAGCTAATTTCCTGTGGGAATAAAGTTTGAACTGGAAGTGAAATAGATAATTTTCTTTACAGAAAACAATGTGATATAATATGTCATTTCATTGATTAAAACTTTGACATTTTTATTGGTTATAAATAATATAATCTTAAACATCAGAGAAAACTACTGGCAATTTGTGAAAGAGGATGTGACAGGTGGACATGGCAGGAGGGGTCTGATTTTCTAGTTTATTGCCTCTAAAACCAAATAAGATTGAAGGCTATAAAATTATGCTTTGCTTGAGTAATAAGTATATCGTAATGAGTAATTTATGCTAAATTCTATAATTTTTGGAGGGATGGTAAATAAGTTAGAGAAGAAGGAAGAGATAGAGAGCAAATGTCAGAGTTCTCATACTAGGGGAGATTGAGGATTTAAAAAAAATATTTCAGTATAAAACTAAGAACTTAAAAATGAAATAATATTAACATTTGGTTTGTTAATTATATTTTGATGCCAAATTTATTCATATACATTGAACGTAACTGTGTAAAAGTTTGTGAGATGCGCTTGACCTACCTGATATGAAAGGGTTAATTTTGATCTTTGATTTCATCTATTAGTTTTCAAATATTTTCAGTATAAAAAGTTAAAATATTCTACTGAAGTTTTTATAAATATTCTCTTTCACTTCATTTGACACCCATCAAATAATACTCACTTCTAACTTGTTGCTCTAAACTTGTGATAACCTCTATGGCTTGATGAAGCACACTCAGTTTGGTTTGAGATTTAAATGAAACTCACCTCTAACTTGTTGCTCTAAACTTGTGATAACCTCTATGGCTTGATGAAGCACACTCAATTTGGTTTGAGATTTAAATGAAACTCACTTCTAACTTGTTGCTCTAAACTTGTGATAGTCTCTACAGCTTGATGAAGCACACTCAGTTTGGTTTGAGATTTAAATGAAACTCACCTCTAACTTGTTGCTCTAAACTTGTGATAACCTCTACGGCTTGATGAAGCACACTCAGTTTGGTTTGAGATTTATCCGTTTTCAAATGCATCATACACATTCGTCCCAATTCTTTAAATGCTTCATTGATATCTCGGACACGAATTCTAAGGATGGAAAATTAATCATCCAAATAAGTATGTATAGTTATGTAAGAATTTACAACTACAACGTTTAAAAAAATAATAATTACGTGATTTCCAAACATTTATTAATATTTTATTTTCATACATATGGTTAAGTTCATGAAGAAATTGCAGGGAATAAGAAAATACTGAAGTGAGTTATGTTCATTCTATCAACTTCCACATTACTGGTGTTATAAATAAACAACCAAGATACAGCATAATAGCTCAGAATCAGATACAAGCTCCTCAGAAAAATGAATTTAAAAAATACAGAAAAACATTATTACTTTGAATTATATTCTCACAATATTAGTTATGAGCTAATTGATGAACTGAAGCATTAAAAGACAGAAGCTCCAAACTTTATATTAAGACTGAACAAAGACTAAATCCTGAATTCCTTGGTCAAATATATACCAAGCTCCAATTCAAGTTCTTTTCAAAGGTTATCTAAAACAGTGGTTCTGAACCTTTTTCCAACTGAGAACCAACTAGTTCCAATCCCACAATTTCATGGATTGCTTTGCACAATATCAACTTTTTAAAGAACTTTTATATTACATTGTAAAACCTCCAGTAGCTACATTTTAAAACACACATTTTTTACCCAACCATACTGCAAATCAGCTGAAACCTCCCTGTGGATTAGTACCGGTGTATGTTCTAGTAGTTTGGAACTAGTGGTTTAAGATCAACTACTATTCAATCTGATGACCCTTATACATGTTGGCAAGTGATCATTAATTCTGATCACAATGATTCTTTTGGATGTTTCCATTCATTCTGAACATTATAATACATCTGGAAGTTTGGATTAATTCTGAACATACTGATACTTATGGAAATTACAACTTATTCTGAACACAGTTATATGGAATTGTTTGGAAGTTTACACTCAATCTCAATACACTGATACTGAGATTTCTGGATATTCAAATTGACTCTCAACTGATACTGAGATGCCTCGAAATTCACATTCATTCTGAGCACATTAATGCTCAAATCTGGGATTTTTCATTTTTCCTGAACAACTGATACATATATGTTAGGAAGTTAAGTATTTGTGAAAGTTTCATGTGTTTCCAAAAGTTAAGCAAAGTTTGGCAAAATTGAAAGTTTATTCTTAATTAACTGAAAAATGTTCTTACCTTTTTTTAGTAGACCTAAGCATTCCGTAAACATAAACTCTCTAATTTTCATGAATAAAATTTTCACACTGATGCTGCCTCAAAAATTTTTTACCTTGTCACATTTGGATACTTGGTTAAACAGTAAAATAAATTTAGGTACAAGTTTTTTTGATATCTATCATAAATACAGATGTTTTGACATTTGGCACAATATAAAAGAATAAGTTACCAAAAATATGTATCATGCACACATCTATATAAATTAATCATTTAAACTTAAAGCATCCACAGAGTTTTGTATCATAATTTTCCTACTTGCTGTCTTTTAAGCACAGGTTATCTATTGTAGTTATAGTATTCAAATCATTCCACTGAGAAACTATTACTGCATACAATTTACTTATTATATTACAGCATATGCTTAAACAATGCAAGTACTAATGAATATAATATTTGATTGTTGTAGGTCTTAGAATCTTTAAGCAAATAGTTGTTATTAAATTGGAATGCAAATTCTAAAAAAAGTATTGTTAAAGAACCCTGCTAATATGCCACTTAAAGTTCATCCATTAATACTTTCCAATTAATCTAACCAAATTACAAAGAAATATGGATGGAAAATTTGGCTTATGTAAACTTATTTGATATTCAATTTAATTTGATTATCAAATCATTTTGTGGTTATGTTAATTATTGTTTTCACAATATAGCTCCTATTGGTTATACATACAGCTTTAACTAACCTTTCCCTAGCATTATTAGCTTGCCTCCTTTCTTTTTCTCTCTCTGCTTTAACTTCTGCATGATCATCTTCATCAGTAGACCTACAGTAATATTCAATTTCATTTTTTATCCTTTACATGAAATTCATATGCTTAGAAATAAAACCTTGGTAAATATAAAATGCAAAAATTAATTTTCAGGAAATATTTATACTGTAAAGCAAAGGATGCTATAGATTAAATAGTGTAACTTAAAATGAGTACTTTTATAAAATAAAATTATTATACATATTTCAAAAAACAAAACTGTACCTTCTGAGACATACCATGTACTTTTATCACAAAACAAGGTGAAAGTAAAATAAACAATAAATAAGCCACAGTTTTCATCAAATGATCCATATGATATTTCTTTAAACATTAATACTGTTCAGTGGGTAAAGAAAAAATGATTTTTATGCAATTATTTAATGAAAAATCACAAAATCCTACATTTCACACATTACATACAAGACTAGAAGGTGTTTAATTCAAGCTTAGTGAATACAAATAAATAAATTTTAATCTTTTACAGAAAGGTCACGGGTGAAAGGCCATGTCATCGCGTTTGTTGACTCACATTCAAAATTTTATTGCACTACTATTTCTTGAATTTATGTCAATAAGTTTGGTATCAAACTGTAGTTTATAATTCAAAGTTTAGTATTGTACCTTACTCAGGTTCTTAATTAATATTTAAATATTAAAAAACACAGTTAAACATCGTTTTTGTGTGTCACATAGTATGTTGAATGCAGCACTGGTTCAAATGAGATGTTTGTGATGTCAGAATACTAAGTCTATAGTTTCGTACGAATTAGGAACTCAAATTACCAAAACTGACAAGCTATAATATAAAATAAGAGCCTCTTATCTTTTTAATTTGCTAAGATATTGCTCATGTAATAAATCAAATACAGTGGCACCCATTTTTGGAAATGCTCCCTTATATACATTTAGTTCTATATATGACATGAATAACCAATCAGAAGCTCAGAATGTATGCCTAGTGGCTTTCTCAGCCATTATCACATGTTTGAATGCCATTTCTTTCTTTCAAACCAGGATTTCAATAAGGTAGGTTGTGTCTTTAGTCTGCTCA
>NW_013666221.1:30580-31419 GCF_000517525.1 Limulus polyphemus
TTATTAAACTGTATATATATAAATCTTAAAAAAAATTATTTTGTTTCATATCCTCCTTGCACAAAATTCTAAAATGCTTAGCAAGCTACGTCAAGCAGCAACCGAGTACAAAGAATGTAACTAGAAGAGATAATTGTTTGCTTTACTTTATTTACTGTTTTATGTTTTATAACAAAATGAAATGTGACTGTACTTTACAAAATACTAGTCTAATAAGACACAGCCAAGATAGGTCACTTTGTAAATACTAAAGGTCATCTTTATATTACTGAATACAGTAACATGAGTGCATGTGTGACACATCATTATAACTTCTGTATTGTTAGCCAGGCATGACTGAAAGGTCAATATAATAAAAATAACAAATATATAAATGTATAATGTTATGAGAGTTAAGCTATCTAGTTTAAACATTTATATTTTTGTGTTATAATTTGTAGTCATTCTAGAACGAAAAAGGCATAACTTATATCTATTTCTTAATTTTTTTAACGTGGTTACAAGATCGGTCAAAATCGACCAAACCCATACAGTGATTCGTTACTAAAAATAACAGATAAAATATAAAGGTTTTTCTTAAGAAGCATTTGATCATTATCTGGACATTATAAAGATTTTGCATGTGAAATTTGGAAATTTTCTGATGACAAAAAAAAGTATTTTTAATTTTCAAATGAAAATTACTTTGCATGTTAGATAGGTAACATGTGAAAAACAAAGGCAGGAGAAAACATTTCTTTACAAAGTTTAAGAATAAATAAAAAAAATTGATATTTTGCATATGAAAGCATTGTAATATTTACTGATAATCTGCCAAATTTAGTTAACATACACTTACT
>NW_013666221.1:31441-41893 GCF_000517525.1 Limulus polyphemus
TAGCATGAAAACTATAACAAGCACAAAATGGTTATGAGGTTGGTCCTAGGGACTGAACCCATGCTGAAAGAGTTATGAATAATTTATGTCAATATTTCAAATCTGCCATCCAAATTTGATTGCATTTCCAATACTCTGTCATTGAAAATCAGCTGTATTTAATATGACAATAACTTTCCTAACACAAATTGGCAAAATTGTGAGGGCAAATTTTGATGTTAGCTTTAGAAATTTAACATATACATGAAAAACAAAAAACAATATTACCTTGAATGTGATCGCTTGGTTCCTTTACTGTGAGTGGTGGTAGTGGCAGATGTAACTATAGTTGTTGCAGTAGATGCATTTGAGTCTGATGAAGGAGCTGGAGAAGCAGGTGTTAAGGTAGCATTAGGGGTAGCAGACTTATTGCAAACAGTGAAACTTTTGTCTGCTTTATTTTTCACTATTTTCACAGCTGACTCATTCTCAACTGGCAAGCCTAAAGTTAGAGAAATACAAGTTATTGCTGAAGTCAAGAAAATGCATACAACTGAGTGTATGTCACATAATTTCTTACCCTTATACCAGATATTTTGCCTTTATATTTTTATGATATATTTTAACATAGAGCTAATAAAATTTGTTATGTAATAACAAGAATATATTTTTCTAGCTCCTTTTGCCCATTTAAAGTTTAAAAGATTTTCTTCCACTGTCATCTTGTTTACAAAATCTCACTTATCAAACATTCATACTATTTACAAGTGTATTGAGAAACAGCCTGTAACACCAAAAGTTAAGTTAAGTTACTACCTATATATATATATATATATATATATATAAATAATAAGTTCCAAGTACTTAATAATATAATACAATAATACTCAGTTCTGTCCGTCCTGAAATGCTTTCGCATCTTACTATCTAAGTGCACATGTGTGTGCACTGGTACTGTTGCAATAAAGATACTAACATGACTGCAAATGTTTTGCAGGTCTCTGATAGCGAAAACTAATTTTTCACTGGTACAGTAACAGCATTAGTTGCTTATTTCTTTGTATGTTACTGATAGTAATAACTGGAAATAAACCAAAGTGATTTTAGAATACTTCATACTTCAAGTACAAGTTGTGGCCACCTTCCAAGTTTGAGAGGAATGACTGTCCCTGTTGATAATGTAGACTTTCATAAGGCAAGAGTTCACTTTTGATACCTGAGAGCTTTCTTAGCTTAAAATCTTTCAGTGTTGTCAAATTATCCTTGTTTTCTAGACTTACTTACAACTGGACTAATTTCCTTAACTAAGATCCATATTTCAAAATGTTACATGAACATTTTATAATATAAGTATTAAAATAGCATAATCAAACCCATAAACATAGCTCTGGCTTGATATAAATAAAACTAATCCTTGGTGCATTTTTTGTAATGACCAGATATTTTTTTTCTTCAAACAATGAGTTTATTTATTTTTTAAAATTTAGTGAACTGACATATACATAAATTACTGTGAATATAATAGCTAGAGGCTATTGTCTCAGTCGTACTAATTTATTCTGTACAGAAAAAATTAGAGAAAGGTGAAGGTGATTACAAATACTGTTTTTACTGTACAATATTCAAAAGTCCTTATCTTACCACAGTGTTGCACTGCATTTGCCTGTGCAGTAGCATTTGGTAAGACTGTCCGACTTCTCAATGTACTTTCTGTTAAAGGCTGAGGGCTTGGCTAGATAAGAGAAAATTAGGTATTAGTAAGGACTACCCTGTTAGTTGAAATTTTAAAATGAAATTCTATTATTCTATTTATATACATATTTTTATTAAGTGCCATGTTGCTTGGACCTTAGAGTGAGTAAAATATATTCTAGTATTTCTGTTTTAGAAAGTACACTATATGCTACTGAATAACAAACCTTTTCTGTGCATTAATAAAATTATCTTATTCAACTTTACTTACAAATGGTCTGTAGGTCTACTGTGAAATGGATCCAATTTTTATTGATTTAGTTTTAAGAATTTAAATAAAATCTGTGATTTTCTTAATTGAATTAAATATCAAAATTTTCATAAAAAATATAGAAAACTTGCATTTCTTTGTGATCAAGTTTTACCACTACAACAGGTCTTTTCTGCCTATGATGCTAACCCAACTCAAGCTAGCTCCCAAAATAAAAATCTATAATCTTGATAGTCACCACATGGGATTCTAAAGCAGATTTTCCAAGGGAAGCTGGATAAGAATGTGCTGCAATGGGTCCTACTAGCCTGTTGGCATGTCCAGCAGCTGAAGCTAATGACATAACAGAACTTGTTAGATCCCCTCCTGGGACAAATGCCTGAAGCCCTGTTCCTTCTGCATGATTTCTTAGAATATTTATGGCATCATCGAGACGTTCTTCCATCACACCTCGAGTCTATTAAAAAAGTTATAGAAGGGTCTTTCTGTTACTATTTATGAAATATAGTTATCTGAAGTACTAAAACAGTATGTAAAAATTAGACATTCCTATGTTCATTTTGTTTCAACTGGGCAAGAACAGAAGAATTTCATGATTTTTCAGGATAGATTTTGTTAAATGTTCATAATTATTTACATACAATATACTAATAACGAGGAAGGCTCACCCAGATCACCCTTACTGTAGAGGGATTTTATTATCTGTAGACAATGAATATGTTTAATGGCCACTTATAATAATTTCCTGGCTTATACAAGAGGACGTAGAATGTTGCACTACACAGATATTTCTGACACTTTTAATATATTAATTTTTAAAAACTAAAAGAATTAAATAAAGGGAGACTTCAGTGATGCATGCATTTAAAAAACCATGATAATTCTCTCAATAACTATTCATTTACAAAAAACATAGCTATTTTAAAGATATTTATAAAGGAGGAAAAATAAAAATTTTCAAACCAGGAGACACCTTGAACCATAAGGTTCATAAAATCTACAGTTAATGTTCATAATTTCATCCTAATACAACTAGAGCTGGACAATTTAATCAATTACCTATGAACAATGATTACATCAATTAGTGTCTCATAAGCTAATTGATTAATCAAAATGACAATTAACTGATTTATGTCACCAAAATAATCAATTATTCAAAATTGTTTTTGATTATTCCAACTACCAAAGTAATCGAAATAATGTTTGTTGTTGTTAAGTGCAAAGCTACATAATATGCGAGTAGGGATACATTGTGATTTGAGTGTCTTGGGTTCATTGCCCATTGCCACCAAACTTGCTTGCCATCTTTTTGTCATTACAAAGCTACTAAGACTAAGGCTATTTGCTACCATCATCAATTTTGAACTGTTGACTAGAGGGAAGGCAACTAGCTGGCAACACCCACAGCAATCTCTTTGGTTAAACAAAGTGTAAATTTATCCTTTTTTTTAAATTGTGTTATGTTTCTAATTTAAATGTTGTATAAACAGGCATGGATTAAAGTGTAGGGGTCCAAGGGGTCTAGACTTCCATTTTTTTTAGGAATTAATAACTGTATTCTTTAATAATAAGAATGTGCAGATTTAGGAAAGGGATGCAGTGGGGCTGACCCTTTCTCAGCCCATTGTTTCCTCAAAGTAATAACTGTATTATTAAATGCTATATAAGCAGGTGTATACCTAGCGGAGGGAGGTTTATTGGGGCCTGATCCCCTTCATCTCTTTTAAGGTTAAAACTTTATTCTTCAATACTGTATAAGCAGGTGTGGATCTAGAGGATGGGTTTAAGGGGCTGATCCCCAATCCATTCCTTTCAGAAAATAATAATTATGTTATTCAATGTTGTACAAGTTGGCTCAAATCTAGGAAGGGTTATAACCCTCCTCCATTTTTTCAAAATTAAAACAAAACAGCCAAATATCCTTGCACTACCACATAGTATCAAAAAGATGCATTAAATGTCATTGTTTTTATTTGGTTTGGCTTTAATTACCATAAATCTTTTTTTTTAGGTTTCCTAAAATCAACACAGTTGGAGTCTACAACAATCCAGTTAAGGCCTCAGCCAGTAACTGATTATCTCTAGGATAATATAAAAAATATGAATGTCAACTAAATGTTGCCACAGTAAATTTCTGTGTCCTGGTTTTTCCAGACACTCTAACAATGTGCCTAGACTTTCGAGATTTTTCCAAATTAGTTTTAGTTTTCACTGCTACATGAAGGATGTAACCATACTCAAGAAAGATGATATATTTTCTTTTTTCTACCCAAGGTTTTTGGCTTATGCCTTTTTTGAGAGTCTTTGAGCATTACAGGTTACAAAATTGATTAGACAAGACTTTAGAGATTTTTTTCATCAAAGTTAGTATTGTGTAGGACACCTGCAGCTCTAATAAAATATAGTTACATAATCAATTTGCCATTGTTTAAATGTTACATTTTCGTGAGAAAGATTTTTTTTTGTATTGTTCATGCCTAAAATAAGTGAAAATGAAAGAGGTATGACTGTATAAGTAACGATGTTTTACAAAATATGCATCCTGTTTACCAAAGCTATATTTTTTTTCTAAATACGATTATAAATTATCACAATTATTTGATTTTAATATAAAAATGTGAATACTATATTATTATCGTGGAAGTCTCTTCTTTCATATTAAGAATACTGAAAATTTGGTTACATTGTTACAGAGCTAACATTTAACTTTTCATTGTAAAAATGACATTACTTGCAGCTAGTGTGGTGAAGCTAAACATTGTTGTTCTTTATTAACACAATAATGCACTATTTTTTGAACAGACTTTCTAGTTTTATTCTTATTCATTTCTTAATGGTTTCAAACTTTGAAAGATAAAGTTTTAGCTATCAAAAGTCTAAATTTACAAAATAAATTCATGTTATCTAATTTTTATGTTGTTTGACTTGAAATTCAGGCTAACTGAAAAATACCAAAAAATGCTAGGTTTTTACTTTAGCTAAGTATTAAATAAAATAAGTTATGGTTATTCAAAAATCAACTTTAATTTTACTAATGACCTATCAACCTTTGAGAATATATTATCCATTTCTTGATTTGTAAGTGTTTTCCTTAATTTATGTTCAGGCCTTCGTTGAAACCTCATTATGGTGCCATATCAAGTGGTTTGAACATTTACTAATGAAACACAGCTTTAAAAACAGCTATAAAGAATGTTTAAATATGGTTGAATAGAACAAGAATTAGACTATTGTGTAATAGCACAACAAATATATAGGTTTAAGTTTTTTATAGTTTCTATAAGCATTATTTTCAGTTCTTTTCATGAATTGTGAAATTACTTGTGTGTTAAATTATATCTTTTTGAAAACTACTGAAAGTTTCTTCAATAAGAAGACATCAGCTAACTTGAGATAAGGTAAACAGTTTAGACACAGGTTGAATGGTAACAAAGAAAATTTCATTACAAGCAATTTACCTAAATTCAGGAATATACATATATACAGCATGAAAGAAGGAAATCACATGACTGGAAATTGCTTAAGGCTTAATACAGATATCTTGTTTATGTTTGATTGACTGTTTCAAATTATGATGTTTTTACTATTTAACAGACATACTATGATTTCATTGAGTTTTAGTGTTTGTAAGCATGAGGTTTTTTCTATTGTGTTTACTAAATAAAATAAAATATTCATCAAATCAGATAGGTTTAGTTATGTTTAATGTTTAGTGAGTATGATAAGTGTCTGTAAAATATTCTTTATTGAATGTTATTTTTATGTTTATCCTATTCAAACAATGTACATAAATAAACTAGCTAACTGGCTACTTAATTATTTCAAACTGAAATCATGATATGTTTTGAATAAAAACATTATAACCCTTTATAATTATTTAATTATCAATTTTTGGATTTACAGAAGATCAGTGTGAGGTTGCTGCATATTTTAAAAATAAACATAATGTTGACTACCTGGTGGTATTTAGTCAATGTTAGTGATTCCTTTGCTAAGTAGGAAATCTGTAGATTATTTGTAAAAAAAGTTGTAACAAAATATGTTTTTCACAAAATGCATAAATGATGAAAAGGTTATCATATAAAATCAAGGGTAATTCAAAAATTACTTTAAAACAAAACAATGTGAATCACCAGTTTTAAGTACAACACAAAATTATTTTTTAGTTTTAAACCTTTCAAAATTATTTTTGAGATTTGGTATAAGCTTGTGCACCAAAACACTGCAAAAGATGAAAATCCTGTTTAGTTTGAGGTCAGTATCATTTTACAAAAAAATTGATGGTAATAACTTCTACCAGAAGAGTTGCTAAACATCTAAAATAAAAATTATAATTAGTCTTCAAATGATCTTCAACTGCTCAATTGTTATCGGAGCATCACTACAATCTAAAAATACTTGAGAATGTTTGATACTTCCCCATACCTTGGTAAACTGTGCAACTCTTGAGATAAAACCTGTATAAGCTCTTGAAAACTCGAGCATTTATGCATGTAGATATAGTTTGATTTACCTCTTTTAAATACAAAATCATTCCTTATTTTAATAATGGGTTTAAGGATGACTTTCTATTTGCAGATGCAAAATAGTTTTGAGTTGTTTTTTATTTGAAAGAAATATTTACCCATGAATGTTAGCACTATATAAAGAATCTCTTTTGGTACATTATACATTTCATCTTTAGAGGCGGAAGCTTTACTGATTGATTTTGCTGATTATTGCTTTCACTGAAAAATCATACTTGCTTAGATAACATTTGATATTGTACATCTTTTCTGAATAGTTTTATATTACTGGTAAATTTATGGGCTCTGTATGTGAAAATTCTAATAAGGTTCCTTGGAATGTCTTTAGTATATAACTGTTATAGTTGAAATATAAACCTGAAAACCTAAGTTTATGGTAGACTCCAATTTTAAACTTCTCACACTTTTTGATGACTAAGGTGTCTTTCTTTTAGAGTGAATTTAATATTTCTGTGTTTTTTATTTAACTAACAAAGATATCTGCCCAACTGATCTTCATTTTCAAATATATCATCCACATATCTTCTATACATAAAATTCTTGTAACCAGATCTTTTCATTAAAACCATTTGCTAATATAGGGACAAAACTAGACCCCATCTATTTGATCATATACCTTTCCACTAAACAATTCCTTTGTTACTATTTCATACAGTTTCTGAAATACCTCTTTGTGTATACTCTCAAAACTACATTTCTTATTGTAAATCAAACTTACACATAATTCAATGGTCTCATCCAATAGTATATTAGTATACTGATTCTACATCAAAACTAGTAATTACATGATGATCGAAATCTAACTCTTTGATATTGTTAACAAACCCAAAGCTGTCTTTCAGGGTATGTTCATTACATATAAATTCCTTTAAGCCATAACTAAAAAGTTTGGCTAGCTTAAGAGTTATAAAATCCAGGATTTGATATGATAGGTCTCATTGAGCAATTTCGTTTATGTATTTTGGTAATCCATAAAGAATACCAACCAGCATGTTAACCAGCTGGTCTTATTTCTTTGTATAATTTGCATAATATAATATTATTTTTCTATAATTTCAATAAATATCTACTTAGCTTTGTTTTAATATATTTAATTGGATCTTTTTCTACAATGCAAAACTTAGGAATATTATTTACAATTTCAAGAATCCTATTGTTATAGTCTTCTTTTTCAATTTTAAGACTGCCACCTTTAGATTAAAAGAAACCCAAAACACATGTTTTTGGAAGCTTAAATCATACTTAAAGGAAAAGTGTTATAAAATTAGAAAAACTATTAGGTGAGGAAATGTTACAATTAAAGAATTGTGTTAGTGTTTTACATTTTGTCTTCATTATTAATGAAATTATAAGAAATAATAATTTGTTGAAAATAAGAATAACACAAGATAAAAAATTCTATAACTTAAAGAAAACCAAATGAGCAAATCATTTTCAAGAAATCCTGATTATACCATCATAAATTTATCAAATGATACTTTAAATGATATAACACTAATGCTCACTGATAAACATGATTTGAAAATTAAAAAACAACTCAAGACTTTATTTTGCAACATAGAAATAAGGAACTATTTTTTGTTTAAAGAGAGAATAAGTAAATCAAACTGCTTGAACATTATCTACATCTGTAAATGTTCTGAGTGTTCAAGAGTATAAACAGGATCCACTTCAAGAAGATTAGCTGATTGATTCAAGGAGCAGAGTTTACCAAGGAATGTGGAAGTGTCAAACATTTTCAAGCATGGGACTATAGAAAATTATTATGTTTTATAAATCAAAGAAACTTTAGACATTAAAAACTTTAACCTGGAACCACTCAATAGACAGTCAAGTACTGGTGAGCTTCTTTTGAAAGTATAATGAAAATACAACAATTAACAAGTACTAAATATTCATCAAAGTACAGGAGAATTATTTTTACTGCAGAAGATGATGAAAAAAATATAATCTACTTATAACTTCTGAACACACATTTGGAGATTCTACAGTTTCAATAAAATTCTTAAAAACTAAAGAAATTTATCATGCTGTTTTGTATGAGAAAAATTATATTTCTTTATGATTTACATATCAATATATATAAACAGAAATGAATCCTTTAAATCAGTTTTTTAAGAAACAGCTATTTGAAAAATAAAGTAAATTTTTAGTTAAGAGTGTCTATGGAAAAATGGGTAGTGCTAAAGTTTGAAAATCAGTTTTTAAAATATACAAGGAATTCAAAGAAATTTGAAGGGAAGTTGCATAGGAAGCACAGAAATGAGCTACGAAAAAAAATCAAAGTGAAGCTTTACCTCCACTTCATCACTAAGGAAGTGAACGGCTTTAATAAGTCTGTCTTCCTCACCATTTGTCTACAAGTTATGGACAACATAAAGGGTGGACTGATAAGCATGCAAAAAGTATTAAACAATAAGGATGCTTTAATGAGATTAGATAGATTAAGTATAACCTGTAGAAATATATAGAATAAAATCTTTTGACAAAAACTATTTTACTTTGATAAAAAAAAATTGTTAAACAAATAAAAGAAAACAAGTTAGCAAGAAAACATATTAAAACACCAGTCACGTTAAGAGATAGTTTATTATCACAGAGAACAAAAAACAAGTTGAAGAAATAAGAAAATGTCTGATTATCATTTCAAAACACTTACCCACATATTATATTTACAAAAAAATCTGAAGTCTATTCAACAGCCATATATTGTTCTACATTCTTAGCAACTTACTCACCAAATGATGTGGTGCTCCATCTGTAAAAACAGCCTGAGTGTTACGAGACCACTGTGGCACACCTGTATAAAAACGACCATTCAGCTTTAGATGAAATTTCCCTAAAGCTCTACTTAGACTAAAAGCTGTAGTAAAAAAACATAAAAATAAACTTTCTTTTAAATATGCAATGCAACTGAAATTCCTTAGTCAGTCATAACTTGAGAATGGGTAGAACTAAGTCAATAACATGCATTTCCTACTCTTTACAAGTCCTTCAACTAACACTTGTACCCAGTACTAAATTCTAATGTTTATATAGGTGAATGATAAACAGAGATAGCACCAGGAAAATTCCAATATTTTTTCCCCATAACTTACAATTTGTGTTATTGACTTTAAAATTGTAAACATTTCACAAGCACAGTAATATGTAATATGACTGAATATTTCAGATATTGTTATGATGCTTAGCTTCTTACGGATGCTAAAACGATATAAATATTTATGCAGTTCCAATCAGAATGAACTCTGGCTCTATCAACCAGAATGAGTATAAATTCATTGAGAGATACATTTCAATCAGTGACTCAATAAGACAGTGGTTTATGATTTTTTTCTTCATATAAATTCTATATATTATATAAGAATCTATGTATAATAAAACTAAAAATGGGGTAACCATCAAACTTGATTAGAAACCATAAGGGGACTAGATAAAACTAACCTGAGAAAGGTGGTGGCGAATTGACCGGTGTAGCAGGTGTGGAAGAGAAACTGCCATTTGTGTGTTCAGTGGAGTAAATCTGAAATACAAGTGAAGTAACCATTTAATAATTTTACACTCAAATATTGATGTATGTTCATAAAAAAAAAATATGTTAAATATAAAGAAATATATATACACACACACACAAATAAACATAAATCAATACATAAAGGAGACAGGGATTCACAAGAAAAAAAAAGAATTACTTACAGATTAATCAGTTTAGTTGAATGGCTTTGAAATTTTTTCTGTGCTTCTAAAACAAAATAGAAATATATTTTTTCACAAGTGACGATCTTCTTTTGAATGCATGAATTAAGCAGCAATAGACCATCACTGATAAGATAACAGCTGGCTTAGGTTTAAACTGAAAGGCAAGAGCCCTGTTAGTAGTCATTTATTTTAACTCTTTCAGCATGGGCTCAGTCCTCAGGCCATCCTCATAACCATTGTGTGCTGTTATAGTTTTCATGCTATAACTTTTAAATTAGTAAGCAT
>NW_013666221.1:42056-43043 GCF_000517525.1 Limulus polyphemus
CACAAAATATCAAATATTTTTATTAACTCTTCAGGTTTGTAAAGCAATGTTTTTCTCATATCTTTTCTTTCTTTTCACATGTTACCTATCCAACATGCAAAGTAATTTTCATTTTAAGATTAAAAATACTTTTTTGCATCAGAAAATTTTCAAGTTTTGCATGAAAAATCTTTATAACGTCCAAATAATTATCAAATATTTCTTAAGAATAAAACTTTGTATTTTATCTGTTATTTTAAGGAAGGAATCGCTGTAATGGTTTAGTCGCTTTGACCAATCTTATAACTACATAAAAAAAATAGGAAATAAATATAAATTATGCCTTTTTTTGTTCTATAATGACTACACATTATAACATGAAAACATAAATGTTTAGTCTAAATAGCTTAAATCTAATATCATACATTTATATATATTTATTATTTTTATTATATTGACCTTTCAACCATTACTGGCTAACCAATACAAAAGTTAAAATGACACGGCACACATGTACTCATGTTACTGTATCCAATAATATAAAACTGACCTTTAGTCTTTACAAAGTAACTTGTCTTGGTTGTGTTTCAGAACACTAGTATTTTGTAAAATACAGTCACATTTCAATTATTATAAATTATATATGTATATAGATTATTGCTATTTAGAAATAAGTTCTTAAACTTATTTTTCTTAAAACATAGAACAGTAAATAAAAAGTAAAGCAAACAATTATCTTTTCTAGTTACGACCTTTGTACTTGGTTGTACTTGCTCGACATAGGTTGCTAAGCCTTTTATAATTTTGCATGTGGAGGATATGAAATGAAATAATTTTTTTATATACATATATATACGGTTGAATAACCAAAAAATCATAAATTACTATATCAATACCACAAAAATTTATCAAGCTTAGTTAACTAAGCTGTATTTCAGTCTAAAGAAATATGAAATTTTGAGCAGACTAAAGACACAACCTACCTCCTTGAAATCTTGGTTTCAAAAG
>NW_013666221.1:43053-51227 GCF_000517525.1 Limulus polyphemus
AAGTTAAAATGGCTGGGAAAGCAAACTTTGGGAAAGCAAACTTTGGGGACATTCTGAGCTTTTGATTGGTTATTCATGTCATATATAGAAGTAAGTGTATATAAGGGAGTGTTTCAAATAATGGAACGAGGTGAGCGGGGTACCACTGTATTTGATTTATTACATGAGTAATATCTTAGGAAAAAGATAAGAAGTTCTTATTTTATATTCTATCTTATCAATATTGGTAATCTGAGTTCCTAATTCGTACGAAACTATGGACTTAGTATTTTGACATCACAAACATCTAATTTGAACTAGTGCTCCATTCAACATTTCACGTGACACACAAAACTTGATGTTTAACTGTGCTTTTTTAATATTTACTTTTAAATTAAGAAATTGAGTAAGGTATAGTACTAAAATTTGAATTATAAACTACAGTTTGATACCAAACTTATTGACATAAATTCATGAAATAGTAGTTCAAGAAAATTTTGAATGTAAGTCAACAAATGCAATCACATGGCCTTTCACCCTTGATCCATCTGGAAAGGATTAAGAAGAGTTGTTATCAGCAACTTAAAAAAAGCTCACCAGCCATTAAGTGATAGCAGATATAAAGGTGTGAAAGAAGAGACAAGCCACAAAAAAAAATAAGATATTTTTTATAATAAATACCAAAAGATAATGAAATATAATATCATAAATGCTTTATTTTCCTATAAAATTTTTGTACTAAACAAGTATATTTACTTTCCAGTTTCCAACTGCCACTAGTAGGCAGTCTTTTATCAAAAAGTTGAAATAAAAATATATTATCTAACATTAAGCAACAAAGTCTCCAACTATTATTCAGCAGCAAGGTTTGTACATGACTAGCTGAGAAGTTAGTCTCACTTCCCATCAACTCTCAGCTGATTAACAAATTCAGTGATATAACAATCAACCAAATGTAACAATAGCTCATAATATATGTACTATTAGGAAAAGAGTAAAATAACAAAGTTCTGACTAAGATCTCCAAAATCATTTGACATACTGAAGCTAGTGCTTTGCCAAGGGCATCTCCAGTTTGGGAAGGTTGTTGGGCCCCTCGACTGACCAATTGGTCAGAAGTATGGATGGGGGCTTGCGATGTATTGTTTTGGCCATACAGTGGAGAAGCAGTTGCCTGAGACACTGTTGGACCTCGGTTGGACGGGCCATGAAAACTGGACATGGGCGGAAGAACTGGTGGCATGACTGGGTGGTCAGGGTTAGTGGCGACACCTTGATAACCCTAGAAAAAATTCCAATAGTTTTTGTTTTTAATTTATTTCTAATAATTTACAACAAATCTAAGTACAGAATAAGAGTATTCTCTATTATGTCTAATGTAAAGAATAAATATGTGCACTGATTATGTTTAACTATCATAAAAACTTTTTTTTCATCTTTATTTGCTATTTATTTAGCATTAATAATAACTAATATTTTAAACTGATAATATGCAATTTAGAACATCAAATTGTTGGATAATCTACTTCAAATATTGTCACATTTAAATATAATAACAATGAACAGCAGTACAATACAAAAACTTCTAAGCGTTGATTATATTACTATGGGAAAAATATAAGGTTAAAACCTTATGAAACAATCAATAAATAAATGTTTTTGTGCCGCATACGTCTAAAACATAAGGTAAATCCATTTAGAGAACATATAAATTATAAAAACACCTTAGTTACAGTACATTATATGCATTAGTAAATAACACAAACAATATGATTAAATCAAAAGTATGATTTCTTAATTTAATACATTACGAAACTGATTCATCAACTAAATATGTACTATAAGAGGTGTTTTATTTATCAGATTTTACAACTTCTCTGAAATCAAAACTTGGTATATAAGTAGTAAAACATAATACATACAAATTAGTGAATATAAAAACCATCAATGTTCTACACTGTTAAGAAACTGTATGAGTGAGAGATCAACATTTCAACAAAAATATTGTAAAAATAAGTTTCTTGCCATACTTTGATAGAAAATAACAATCAAATATTTATACACAATATTTACTATTTGATACATACAATTAGTTTTTATTTAATAAGTTTCTATATGAGATGATATTCTTATTTAGTGATTATAATCTTATTTTATAAAAATTATTTCTGTTTCACCATTATGGTAACAACATAAATCTAAGTCAAAATCAAATTTCAGGAGCAGTAGTTACCATTGGTTCTGATGGAAGATGCATGGTTGAGAAGGCAGATGATGTGGAAGGGAGACTGGAACCTGTGTTGGCCATCGCTGCTGTTGTGTAAGAGTATGATGATGAATGCAAATTAGCACTTGATGACCAAGGGTCAGCAACACCATGAGAAGCCTCTGTAATAAAAAATTAATTTAAAAATATAAGGTCATTTAGTGGTATTTAAACAGGATGCATACATTACTAAATCTTATAACACTGTGTGGATAGTTGAATAGAGACATAAAATTCCAATTTGAAAAAACTGCTTACATAATCATTGGTTAACATTATTTGTCTCTGAAAGTGATTAATTTGACTATCACTTTAAATGAATCTAACTAGCTAATGTCAGATAATTTTCAGAAAAGTTCAATTATAGTGGCATCTAATGTCTAACCCTATCTACAAATTTAATATGATGATGCACAATAATGAAGCATGGGTACTTTTTTCGCATATCTTTCCTTGTGTAAATGAACTAACTCAGAAAAAGAAAATTGTAGTTTTTTGTTGATTGGAGAGAATCCACACACACAGAAAATATTTTTCAAGTTTCCTTTAGCAATTCCACTTTTGACTTAAACAGTACTCAAAAGCACTTTACAATGCCCTTGAAGTTTTAAACTAGAACTAAATGGTGATGAGAGACAGGATAAACTAAATGCAAAAAGAATAAGAGGCAGTGAAAAATTTAGCATAGGAAATAAGTATACAAGTAGTTATAAGGGTAGGCTTAATTTTTATTACTATAATGCTAGAAGTATAAGAAATAAAATAGATGACTTTAGAGTACTGGTAGCAATGGAGGATTTTGATATAATGGGAATAACTGAAACATGGTTTTGATGACACAAATTTCTTTGAAATATAGGGTTACAGGCTATTTAATAGGGCTAGAGTACTAAAGAGAGGGGGAGGAGTGACTTTATAGGTAGAATGTGAGTTACATCCTGTTGAAGTTGAGGATATCAAAGATAATAGCAAAGAGATTGAATCCATTTGGGTTTCTATTAATAGATATAAATGGAAAAGGCTTTTAGTGGGAATTTATTACAGACCAACAGATGATAATGATGAAATTAAAGAGAAACTTTACAATGAAATTAAGATTTTGGCTGTTAATGAAGTCATAATTATGGGTGATTTTAATTTCAGGCATATAGATTGGGAAATGCTAGAGTCAAACTGTGAGGGAGAAAGGTTTTTGGAAACTGTTTAAGATGGCTTTTCTCACCAATTAGTCAAGGAACCAACTAGAAACAATAATATTTCAGATTTCTTGTTAACTTCAAACACAGAAATGATAGAGAGGGTGGAAAATTGGGAACATCTGGGTGCAAGTTATCATTGTACTATTAGATGCAATCTTTCGCTGTATATGGAGATAAGAAATGATGACGACGTTTTGGTTACAAATTAAAAAAAAAGAAGCAAATTTTGAAGGGATACAACAATAATTATCTGTTGTGAATTGTGCAGCTGAGTTATTTGGATACACTGATCAAATGTCGAAAATGTTTAAAGATAAAGTTTTAAATATTCAAGGTAAACATATTCCTCATAGAAAGAAAAGGGTAACTGCAAGTAAAAAACCAAGTTAGCTCACAAAGAGTATAATATATAAAATTAAAGAAAAGCATCATAAATTTAAGAAATTTAAATTGAATGGTATAACAGGAGATTTAGAAGATCAAGAACATTGGTGTAACAGGAAATTAGGATATCAAAATGGATGTATGAGAAAAGGTTGGTTGAAAATGTAAAAATTAACAGTAAGGATTTCTTTAAATACATTAAAGGTAAACAAAATGTTAGGATGGGGGGTAGGACCTTTGAAGGACAATAAAGAAAAGCTAATATCTGATAATTATGAGGTGGCTGGGTTATTAAATTTTGTTTTTTCTTCAGTTTTTACTAACAAAGATTTAAGCAATATTCTACATCTTGAACAGTTGATAGATGGAAACAAGATTGAAAAAGATGACTGCATTAATTCTAAGCTAGTTAAGAATAAAATTGGGAAGTTTAAAGAACAATCTAGCTCCTGAGCTAGATATTTCCCCATGGGTTTTGAAGAAGGTAAAGGATTGGATATGCCAGCCACATGCTACTTATTTTTTTTTTTTTTTCGTAAGTCCTTGAATAGTGGGAAAGGTACCACAGGATTGGAAGTTAGTTAATGTCACTCCTTTTTCAAGGGAGGTGATAAAAATTATCCCAGTAATTATAGGTCCATTAGTCTTACATCAGTTGTGGGAAAAGTTCTGTAAAGTCTGATAAAAGATGCTTTGCAAAGTCATTTAACAAAGTTCAGAATTTTATTGGATAGTCAACATGATATCACTAAGGGAAAATTTTGCTTTACAAATATTTTAACATTTTTTGAAAATGTTACTGCTTATGTAGATGAGAGTAAGGGTGTAGATTTGGTGTATCTGGATTTTCAGAAAGCATTTGACAAGGAACCACATACATGTTTGCAAAAAAAAATTATCTGTATAGGTGTGGGGGATAAGTTAGCAAATTGGATAGAAGAGTGGTTGGATTGAAGAAAGAAGGGGATTGTTACAAATGGAGTTCAGTCAAACTGGATTAATGTTACAAGTAGGGTACCACAGGGCTCAGTATTAGGACCTTTGCTCTTTTTTGATTTACATCAGTGACACAGATGAAGGAATGGTGAATAAATTACTTAAATTTGCAGATGACATTAAGGTCTTGGGTGTTGCTAACTGTGAAGAAGATGCTGCTGATTTACAAAAGGATTTAGTGAGTTGGGCAAATAAATGGCAGATGGGTTTTAATTATAATGAATGCAAGATAATACATGTGGGTTATCATAATTTGATATATCAATATATGGATGGGAATAACCTTAACAGTGCCATGAAAGAAAGGGATCTTGGTTGATCAGTCTCTTAAGCCATCCAAGCAGTGTGCTATTGCTAGTGGTAGGGCAAATAGCATTTTAGGTTGTATCTACAGAAATATTGAATACAAGTCTAAAGATGTTATAATTTTATTGTATAGGTCACTGGTCAGGCCACATTTGGAATATTGTTTTCAAACTTGGGCTCCTTACCTTAGAAAGGACACTGAATTGTTGGAAAGGGTTCAGAGGAGGGATACTAGAATGATGCCTGGGATGGAGGGGTTGTCATATGAGGAGAGGCTGAAATCTCTCAAATTGTTTTCTCTTGAAAAAAAATTGAGTTAGAGGAGATATGATTGAAGTGTTTAAGATTGTAAAGGAAATTGATAATGTTGATGCATCGTGTTTTTTGTATTTAATGGTGAAAACAGTAAGACTAGCTAAGACAGTTTAATTTTTCTAACAGGGTGGTTGCCTTCGGATGTTGTGGAGGCAGTAAATTTAAGCGAGTTTAAGAGAAAGCTTGGTAAGTATACGAGATGAGTGTTAAGGGCTGGCTTTAAGATATTTTTTATATATATATAATAATTTTAGTTTGGTTTAGAGGATGGGATAGCCTAGATGGACCAACAGGTCCCATGTTGTCCCAAAACATTATGTTATGATTTCATCAATCATCCATGTACACAAATACATATCATTTTTTAATTTATTGCTCAGATAGTATGTAATAACATGATTCTATTCAGACAAAGATACTTTCTTCTTTTAGTTAGCAAGATGTGCCAAAATTTCTAATCAGCCATTAGAATAGAGTAATAACTCACTTTTTAATTTTAATAATTCAGTGAGTTGAGTTTTCTTAAAAGTAAAAATACACCACTCAATGCTCTCTGTATTTCTGAGAGAGATAGAGAGAAAAAAAAAACCCTACAAAATACAAATATTATATGATTTCTACACTAATCAAGAACCAAAAATATGATGTACAACCTCCTTTAAATCATTTATGAAGCATATTTAGCTACTGTTTTTTGGTATATCTCATCCATATTAAAAAACACTTGAGTCAAAGTAAAATATACAATAACTATTGCAAATATTTTACAACCAATAGAAAACCAACATATCTATACTATTTGGACAACTGGAGTAGACTATGAGAAATATTTGATTGTTTTAGTCAGATATAGAAATAACAAACTTTATTGACAAAGTATAAATCTTTGAAAAGTTTAATTCTTCAATGTTTCAAGTGCTCCAGTAGGTCAGTGATATGTCTGAGTGAATTATAATATTGAAAATTAGATTTCAATCCCTATGGTAAGAACAGCACAGATAGTCCATTGTGTAACTTTGCTTTTAACAACAAATAAGCTAGTGTTTAAACAAAAAATGTTTGGGCATAATAATAATAATATAATAAAAAAAAAGAGGCAAATATTATAACCCAAAGGTATTTTTAAGAACTGTACTTAAAGGAGAGGACTTACTAAGATACAAGCAATAGCTTAGGAGTTAATAGATTTTTCTATATAGTTTTTAAGAAACATTTCATCATACAAACATAGAAACAATTGTTGATAAATTGCATTGAAAAAATAAGACAAAGAAAACTTCAATGAAAATGCATGATCTAAAAGCATTGTTTACCCATGAAATATGAATCCCCACAAAGGCCCGGTTTAGGTGAGGTATACCTAGGTATGTCTTCTTCACATCCAGCTCCTCCATATTGCTAGATTTAAAAAAAACATCTTTTTGTAATCATTATGTAAGCTATTTTGGAATTACATTTATATTAACTAAACCTCACTAAGTTTCTAAAGCTCCAAATATTATAGCAGAGACCCTTTTCAGGTGATAACAATTTCACTACCCAGGTTGTGTACAGAAGATTCTTGACTTTCATCAGGCTGATTTGTAGTTGAAAAATCTTTTTTGGAAGAGTTAGGTAGTTAAATATTACAAAACTGACTCAATTGGAGCAATAAGTAAAAAATATGAAACTAAACATATAATAAGATGTGTATTTATATATATATATCTAACACAAACATTAACAGTCATTAACAACCAATCAAACAACACTTAATAAGTAATTAACCTCATAACCAGTTAAGTGGATGAAATACCATGTTACTTGGAATTAGTAACTTTGAAATTTATTAAATTTCTTATAATATATTTTTCAATGCTATAACTTATTATGTTCTTAAAAGTGATCTTAAGCAATTACCAATGTAACTAATATTTCATAAAAACAAACATACAGCAACACATATGGAAAGTAAATAAAGACAAAGTTCTCAAAACCAAGCCTTAGAGATTTCTGCAAGGCCAATTTAATAAAACAAGTGAAGACAACTACTAACCATGTCCTAGCTTGGCAGAATAAGGAAACTTTCACTGCATATAATCTATATAAATAGCCTGTCATTCATCCAAAGTTCCAATCATTTACTAGTCACTTAACAACCAGTTTTTATATTTAGTTAACATCAAGACCATACCTAAGAATGTCCACACCGTGTATTGTTTCTACAATGTCTGGTAGTCACTGGCAGAAGGAAACTAACACATTCTTCTTATAAATGCCACAGTTATTACTCAAATAAGAATAAGTTTTATAATTTAACAGAAATACTTTTCTTCTCACCCTCTAAAAAAAAGGCTGGCTATTTCTCTAACAGTTAATTTCTGAAAATATAATTGAAAAGATATTTGGATTCCTCAGTTATTATAATGATAATGTTTGGCTTTACTCAATAAACTAATGTTTTTTTGGCTAGTCCATGAAATTACTATGCAAATAATAAAATAGACAAGAATATAATATATTTTCTATGCTATTATTACTGTAATTCTAAAATTTGTCATTAGTTTTTATATTATTTTTCATGATTTCTAAGTCGTTTCTTAATGTTCAAGGCCCGGCATGGCCAGGTGGTTAGGGTGATCGACTCGCAATCTGCGGGTCACGGGTTCGAATCCTTGTCACACCAAACATGCTCATCCTTTCAGCTATTGGGGCGTTATAACGTGATGGTCAATCCCACTATTCATTGG
>NW_013666221.1:51873-60056 GCF_000517525.1 Limulus polyphemus
CTGCTTGAATGGGTAATGAAGCAAAACTTTAATATAAGTATAACATAACAGCAAATGTACAATGTTTCGATTCGCTGTTATGTTAAACTTATATTAAAGTTTTGCTTCATTACCCATTCAAGCAGTCTCCAACCATTATTAAACAAACTTAATGTTCAAAAGAATATTAAAAACACACACACACACACACAAATGGTTAAGAAACTGCAAACATCTTGTATTCTCAAAAGTAGTAAGAACACCAATTGCAATGAGAGAAAAATACAATACAGATATTGACAATCCATTTGCTAGCGTATAAACAGCAAGTCTAAAGCCTCTGGCTCAAATGCTGATAGGCGAATCGTGATGCACCGACTCCGCTAAATGATCCGATGTGTTCAACGTAATGGCTTTATCTGGTTCACGGTAGCCATCTAAGAGAAAGAAATGGGTAAATTACGTGGTTTCCACGGAACGAGAAAACGGCACACTGATGCCTATCAGAGAGCTGTGTCGAACAACAAAAGAAGATTTCTTCAAAAACCAGCTTCCCGTGGAGTGATAACGATACTTTAATAGTAAGCCAGTGGATCTGTAGACTAATTTATTGGTACCAGCTTCGCATGTCTGCCCAACTAACCACATGTAGCTTCAGTTTTGAGCGATCTTTACCGTGTTGAAAAGAGGCAGTAGCATCCTTCCTTCTGCACTCAACAGATACATATATGCCAGCGTTTCCGCTCAAGAAAACCCATTAGATCTCGATTATGTCACGAATCTTCTTCTCCCTCTCTTCATAAGCGAAAAACATTTAACTTTGTTCCCTTTCTAACAGATATAGTTTAACTCGTCTGGATTCCTCACCATGTCTATCCAGCAATGTGTAGATGCCAAGTTATGTGACATTTAACTAATATTAACTAATTACTAGTCACTTTATTCTGTCGCTTAACTGTTTAGTTTAAGAATAACACGGGATTGGAAACTGTTTTTGAAAATTTGATACATAGCCACCTCTAATTTAGAACTGTTGACTGGAGGAAGAGCAACTACTCAGCTGCAACTGTCGTCTTCACAGCTACTCTTGACCGATCAGCGAGATTGACTGTTACGGTTATAACGCCCACATAGCTGAAAGAGCGTAGGTTATACAAAGTATTTATTCTACATGGTATTACCCACTTGACGCATTTCAAAGGCTTCATTGTGAATAAACACCCTGTAATAGTGGGTATATATAAACATCGAAGCCAGGAACACTGCTACTACCTAAGAATATTAGCTTTACTTCAGGTGTAATAATTACTAGCAAAGAGTTACTGGTACTGCTGATTTGATTTTCTGAGTTGTGTGTTAACTAAAATTGTGCATACAAAATGCAACAGGATGAATAAAGAGTTTATAATTTTCCTGGTAGTAGTAGAAGTAGCAGTAGCGATTACATTTTTCGTTACAATTTACAATACGCGAGCTTTTGAAAACAGAACCCTATAATAAAGTTTTGAGGATTGATAATCACACAGGTCCCATGAAGTGACATAAAAAGCGCGGGGAAGGAGGGCGAGGCGCCCCTCACTTTTCAATCTATCTTAGTAAAAATACATCAAAATTGCAGTTAGGAAAAGCAGAAGAAAGCATAAAATTTAATCCTGAGCCAAAGAGCTTCCAAGGCCCTAAGAAGACCCCAGTCGTAATGGATGCGCCTATGGCGCACGTTCCCTCACTTCGTTCAGTCAAATAAACCTTGTTCCCCGCTCCCCGACTTTTAATTTGGCTCCTACACCTCTGCCATGTCTACGTGTATTTTACTTCTCCCGACAACTGTTGTAATTTAATCAGGAATCACTTATCAATATAAATTAAAGAGCTACATATCACTATATATGATACATTCTGAAATTTACAGATGAGCAGACCACATAATATACAGCCTACCAATAAGTAAGTGTATACACCCGTTCCATACCGTTTTATTACAAACACAAAAATGAAATAAATGTACGAGGGTACAATTAGTTCTTAGTGGATCTACCCTTTACAATATTTAAAGCGGAAACACGATTAAATACAGTAGTCAGAAGATCTCAAATCAGGGCCTGTGAGACTACATCCAACTCCATTAATTACCGAAATCCTTTCGGCCATGGCATAGCTGTTTGTATTCTGTGGTCTTTGCCGAGTTATACTTGTATTTATATGTCTTGATTATTTCTTTACGTCCTTACTTTTGTAGTATAATAACTTAAAAATAATGTAATATTTGAGATCTGCGTAAAACCTTTAAAGAACTTGGGCTGAAAGAGAATATACATTTGAAACTAAATGTCAAAATTGGCTGATAGTGGATATGTTCTCTATCAGTCCAAGTGGGATATTTAGTTGGATACGTATGCGTATCCAACTAAATATCCCACTTGGACTGATAGAGAACATACGTATCCAACTAAATATCCCACTTGGGCTGATAGAGAATATACGTATCCAACTAAATATCCCACTTGGACTGATAGAGAACATACGTATCCAACTAAATATCCCACTTGGACTGATAGAGAACATACGTATCCAACTTCTGTTGTTGTTTTTTTATCATAACATTTCAATCGACAATAGAGGGCCACAAACTTAAGTTACAACAACAAAAACACGAGGTATGGGTTTAATATATCAAACAGAAACTATGTCTAATCAGTATTTCAAACAGCTAAAAACCCTTGGTCGTAATGCCTGGTTACATATTCACTTGCCAACAAGGCTTCTTACAAGAAGGCTTGAAAGAATTTGCATTATACTAAACAATCGTTACACTACATGCATCTAATTTTACATCAGCTATGTAATGGCAACTGGATCACTTATTCGCTACTTAGGTTATAGCATAAAGTAAAAAGTACCAGATGAGGCTATAAAACGGCCGAAAATTATACTTGAGGAGATAAAATGCTGAGTCTTTCTTCCAGCGACAAAGAGAATATTAACCTCTCATTATTATGTCGCTCTAGCGGACGTATATCTAAAGTTTTGTATATATAACAAATATAAATACTCTTATATGAAATTTGATAGAGGTACTGACACGCATATAAGCATATTTGTATTTTCAACCGGAATGGCACCTTATGCCACATGTCTGCTACACGGCCAGGTAGGAAACTCCAAAGTCAAAGTATAGCCATCCCTAATTTAGAACTGCTGACCAGATGGAGTGAAATCAGCCAGCAGAATCTGTCTTCTATACGGCTAATCTTAACCTAACAGTGGGATTGATTGTTACAGTTATAAAACCCCATAACTGAACGTGCGGGTGGTATTCAGCGGCATATCTCAATTCGAATTGAACCTTCTAATACGTAACCAGACACGCTAACCTTAAGCCATGCCTGTCCCATGTATGAACCTTCTAATACGCAACCAGACACACTAACCATAAGCCATGCCTGGCCGACGTACGAACCTTCTAATACGTAACCAGCCACGCTAACCATAAGCCATGCCTGGTCCATGTATGAACCTTTTAATACGTAGCCAAACACGCTAACCATAAGATATGCCTGGGCCACGTATAGATATAATGATTGGAGGAACGTCTCATGGTTTATTAAAAAGTATTCAGTCGTACGTTTTAAAGATGAACATGGACTTTATCTGAATGTTAACAAATAGCGTTAAAATCACACAAGCCTAAGGAAGAGAGAGAAAAAAAGAGTTAACTCATGTCTTATATCAGACAGCATATTAGAAAGCCACCGCATCAACACTTTTAAGTTAGTTTTCTACTGACTTACCAGTACAAATGCACATAAAGCACCAGTAATTCTGTCCAATACTGATTCGTAGGCGTTAATAAATGTCTATTTTAAAAGAAAACCAGTGAAATTTAAGAGAATCGTATCGTATACACCGACACATAATATGTGAACAATAAAAATAATTAGTGAAATTCTTAAGATTTGAGGCTTCCGGTTTAGTTGTTGTTAAGCGCAAACCTACACAAAGGGGTATCTGTGTTCTGCCCATCACGGGTATCGAAATATGATTTTTAGTGTAGTAGCCTGTAGAATTACCACTGAACCTTAGTGTAGTAGCCTGTAGAATTACCACTGAACCTTAGTGTAGTAGCCTGTAGAATTACCACTGAACCTTAGTGTAGTAGCCTGCAGAATTACCACTGAACCTTAGTGTAGTAGCCTGCAGAATTCCCACTGAACCTTAGTGTAGCCAGCCTGTAGAATTACCACTGAACCTTAGTGTAGTAGCCTGTAGAATTACCACTGAACCTTAGTGTAGTAGCCTGTAGAATTATCACTGAATCTTAGTGTAGTAGCCTGTAGAATTACCACTGAACCTTAGTGTAGTAGCCTGTAGAATTACCACTGAACCACTGGGTGCGGATTTGAGTCTTGAGCTTTCTGCTTAAATATAAAACACTCAGTGGCTATATAAGCCACACGCAATCACGTGTTGTTATTTTCTTACCAAACGGATACGTTTACATTAATAAAACGAAACTGGCAAATTATTTTCTTAATCATTATCCGTCTTTAGAACGTGTGAGAATTTAATCCACCGGTGGCATGTTCGAGACGACGGTTTGAGGTGCTGATGTATATTTTAATGTGTGTGTTTTTTATATGTGATTATAATACAAGTGTATTTGGTATCAGTTAGTGGTTTTATATCTAAATGCTATAAGCAAGGTATCCTTAACACCTATTACTTATTTAGTGGAATCAACAAATATTTCTATGTATCATAATTATATAACTGTAAGTGAACATAGGTCATAAAAGTGCAAATATGACAGAGCAGTAATGTGTGCAGCTCCAATACCATACATAACACAGGGATTACTGTTTTAGTGAATCTTGCGCAGCTCTGGTACCGATATTGTACATAATAGCAAGAATATCGGGAAAAAAAGTACGGTTTCTTCCTCAAAACAGAAAAAGTGTACGTTTATAGTTTTGATGTAACAAACATTTTTTCTCAACGTGCGTTATTCTTGGATGTCATTTTATCAACATGATTATTACACAAACCATTTTCCCCACTGCGCATTAATACTGATTCCATTACCAGATCCCGCTTAAGCACTAGAACATTGAAAATATGGTACAGTATTCTCTTAATATCGTTTATCATTGAAAAAGAATACAAAGAGTACGCCTTCTTTCTTACGTCGACTCTGAGGACAGTTTCGACGTCTCATATTTTCACATATATTGCTGAGTAGCCATACTATCAATTATATGATAACTTTTAAAATTCTATCACTGCAACATGCTGAATAATTCAAAATTCACGATAAATACGGAGAAAAAAAGTAGCATATTTATTATTTAGTACGAACGGTACTTGGAAGAAACAGCGAAATATGTTTGTTTGTTTTGAATTTCGCGCAAAGCTACACGAGGGCTATCTTCGCTAGCCTCCCTAATTTAGCAGTGTAAGACTAGAGGGAAGGGAGCTAGTCAACACCACCCACCGCCAACTCTTTTACCAACGAATAGTGGGATTGACCGTTACATTATAACACCCCCACAACTGAAAGGTCGAGCATGTTTGATGGGACGTGGATTCGAACCCTCAGATTGTGAGCCGAGCGCCCTATCCACCTGGCCATGCCGGGCCCCGCGAAACATGTCCACGTATTAATCATCAGTACAATCTCTTCGATGGCAAAGAATCAATCACCTCAGATATTTGTAATAACCTATTAGATCTGGGGTAGTATTATACAACGCCGACTTCAAAGTACCACAGATTATCAGACATATGTGGCGTTGAAAATCATACCATAGCATAAAATGTGTCAGCGGTTATACTCTTCAATCCTTTGACTAGGGGATAAACTTATGCTTCACGTACGATGTATGAACTAAAATTATTTTACTACTGAAACATCTTTTAGCCAAAAATAAAATAAAAATCCTCGACCTCCCACTTAGACGTGTGTGCTGTGCCATATGAGCCAAATATTTTTTTTTTTTTCACATATTCAGCATAAAGTGGAATATTATATATGAGAGAATGGGATATGTTTTAAATAGATAGATCCTTTAAATAATGCTGTTGTATTTATATTTAAAGTAAATAATGTAAAAACATGGAGTGACTAGACACGAAATACATCTCTATACACAACATTTTTTATACAAACACCTTGTCTTTCTGGATAATCACAATATTGACTAAGATCTCGAGATTTTTTAATTGATCGAACTCTTAATAAAGTGATGTTATAAAATTGTGAATTTTTAAAATTATGGTATCAAGAAGCGTCTTCGTTTGTTACTATTTCGCTTACATTTTTTTTCTTTACTTAATGGTATCAACACTTTTTAACTATTCACAAAGCATCGGGTTCATTACCACCAATAACGGAAAAGGCATAATATTTCATTCCCCTAACGGGTAAACTCATTTTTCGCATATCAAGCGTAATAAAACTTTAGGCCTAATTGTCGATTTTTAGGCGTCTGTACTGAGATAGTTGGAAATGTATAGTAGTAATAAACGAGCAAATTTTTAAAATTATGGTATCAAGAAGTGTAAAACTACACTAGAGCATAGAAAATGAGAGAAGTTGCGGCAGTGACTCTTAAGACTAATTGCCGTTCATTATATAGAGGATAAACTCTTGCTTAAAGTTCAGGCCTAGATGTCGGTTTTTAAGCGCCTGTTCGAATTTGTATTAAAATATAATAGTACTGCATTATTTTTTAAGCCACGGAAAAGCAAAGATTTAATTTAATGTGCTTTCTAGCGTGTTTATGTTACTGAAGTAATTAGCCAATAGGAATACCAGGTTTCCATGCGAGCTAGCATGCATACACGCACGGTGACTGATACACAGTTTTTTTAATTACATAGATAACCAACATGTGTACTTTATGTACTCATAGTTTTGCATTAGGTAATTGACCCGTTTTAGCTCAGAGCTTTATCATAACTAATCAGAATTTAATCGTTAAGTAATTCTTTTCCATCACACCGCAGATATATTACTTATTCGAGAAGTGGAAACATAAATTATGTTGCCAATACATGTCTGTTGGATTTCATGATAATAGGAGAGTTTGAAGGTATGACGTGCGAGTAGCATAATGTTCTGCTGATAATGTTTTGGTTATAAGCATTAGTTGTGGCAATGCAATTTTATGAGAATTTAAAGTCTGTAGTGTAAACCGGAGAGTTGTATTCACTGTTAAAAAAGTTTGGTTTAAGCCAATGTTTCGCCATTACGACTTCATAGGAACAAACAAGCGTAATGTAATGGTGAAATGTTGGCTTAAATAAAACCAATTATGTTTTCTGGAATAACAGGTCGTGTTCTATTTATTTTTTTAACAATAAATATAATTTTGCGCATGTGCTTTGAGTGCTATTGCCTCATGATGCTAATATAGTTAGGAAGATGGTGTGAGAGTGTGTGTGTATATAGACATATAAGTATATGTACTTATAATAATTTTAATATAAACAATTAAATGTATATGGACATATAAGCACATATTTTTACTTACGCTACTGAAATATTGACTGTTAATTTATTCATTTTCTTTTATATAAGTGGTGTTTATTTGTCAACTACATTCCTTGCATACCGAGACTATTGTATTTTATGTGCACCTTCTTCAAATGTTAAGGTTTTGTACACCACATTCTTTGAGAAAACCAAGCTGTATTACAGTTACCTTTATAAAAGCGTACACCTACAAAATTTGTAAATAAGATATACTTCAAAGTCTGAATGATTGAAACTTTATAAGATACCAAAAACTCTTGAAATTGTATAACTATGTGATTGTGTGAATATAATTAAGTGACATTACTGATAAAATTTTGACTAACTGATATTTATCTTTTATCATCGGTATTTAAAGGTTTTTCGTTTTTTTTTTATTAAAGATGTCTAATCTTGTCTCTACACTATTTATACAAACATTCTTATTACAAAAATCTCTAGGAACTGTTCAAGATCAACGTACTCCATTCTTTTATCAAAAACTAAGGAATTTACGAAAATGTGTCCACATGACATTCTCGAGTGAACTTTTAATTCAAGTAACATAGGATTGTTTGTTTGTTTGTTTTGGAATTTCGCGCAAAGCTACACGAGGGCTATCTGCGCTAGCCGTCCCTAATTTAGCAGTGTAAGACTAGAGGGAAGGCAGCTAGTCATCACCACCCACCGCCAA
>NW_013666221.1:60451-66588 GCF_000517525.1 Limulus polyphemus
AGATTGTGAGTCAGTAACATAGGAAAACGTGGGTATTCAATATATTTTTAAGTAGTTCAGGAAGAAGAAAGTTATTATTTGAAACTCTAAAGATGTCGAATGTATGGGTAAGATGTAATATTTATCTTGATGAAACAGGATTACTCACAATAATGAATGAAACTGTGCATCACTAACATCTCACAAACCAAATTATGTTAAAAAAGAAAAACATAAGAAACAGAACAAATAGTTTTGAAGAATAAATCGCCGAGAGTAGGTTTTGTTCGGCATTTTTTTAAACCCTTAAATAATTAACTTGGGAAATGTTGCGTTACCAGGTGAGTGGTTCATGGTAGGAGGGGAACCATAGTAAGATGTAGATTATTATAATATAATGATATTATGTTAGGTGTAAGGAACATCAGTTCGAGGTGAGAAAGCAACCGACTTTTGGTAAATCTCTATGGAATTAGAGGATTATATTACTCTTAAGTCATTAAAAAATAACTGGAGTGAGCGGTTATATCTACTGTCGTTCTAAGTTCAGCCGGTATGGCGGCTAAAAGATCCCCTATGGTTATGGAACGTTACAATCCGATATATATGGGAAACAGGAACAAGGTGAGAAAGAAAGGAACCTGTTCGGAATGGATTTCAGAAAGAAATATAAAAGACAGAAGTTCAACGAAAAGAAAAGAGAGAAAACCGGAAGGTGTGCGAGAGAACGAATAAACCGACAGAGGCGGAGGAAGAAAGTAATATGATGCCAGTAAGAAACAGAAGCTATTTCTATGGCTATGTGTTATTGATTACCAATTGAATCAATTCCCGATAGGAATAATTACAACCTAAATAAAGTTAATAGACATAAGAAAAAGCGAAGTGCGAGTATACAAAATATAAAAGAACTGACAATTTGACAATTTATCAAACTAACTCTTAACAATCCTTCTATAATAAAATGTTAATTTTTGCTGAAAATGAACAATTTTAACTTTTCATATTTCTAATTTCTATTTTCGACTACTATGTCCTATATCACCTATCTGTTGTTTGCATTTTCCAAGCTGATACAGATGTTGTTTAAAACCTCAAACTAACTACATTCGTAGAACTAACATTAAGTTTCAAGTTCCATGTAATGAAAAAAATATTGTAAAAATGAAAAAAATCACGCTAAAATTTGTACATCAAGTTTTTTATGCTTTTGAAGCACTTCATGCTACCAATCTTGAAAACTAAACTCACCTTTAGTATTAGTTTACACATATTAAATAAATCGACCATCTTGATATAAAGCTTTACGGTTGTATTTAACGAGATTTTCCGAACACGGTTCTAACCGAACACGTTATATTTACAATTTTTTTTTACAAGCCAGATTTATTGAAATTTGGAAACAGTAATATATAAAAGAGGAAAACAAAATACAAACACTTGCAATGAAGTCTCAGGCTGTATACGAAATGCAAATCGAATCTTTCAGTACGAAATGTTTACATGCACCGTACAAGTAACATCCTAAATGTCACATGCATAAACCACAATCTGCAAGTAATATAGAAATTACTCTTACCAGCTTGCTGGGATATTACTGTACAGACAAATAAACAAATGTCGACATGTAGAGATTTAATACATTTCCTCACCCTGTGATGTAACGGTCTTTTACCAGGAATATAAGGTGCATACGGGGAATAGTAATGAGGAGTATAGAACATGTTCTACGTAGCAGCAACAGAGACAACGTTGTTCACATGCAGCGGTCACTTCATCCGAAGGAGTACTGCTGCATCCTCATAAATGAAAAAGTCATTCGAAGATCGGAGATAAAAACGAAAAATACAAAGCTGGTAAGAAATCGTCGAATACAAATCTTAGCACGCTATTCACCACTTACGAGTCACGTGCTCTTCCAGCACTAACCACGATATAAACCATCTCATACGTTATACACAGGAATGTAGAAAGCAAAAATTTCTACGCTATGTTACGCTCTCACCACACACATCTAGAATAATCTCGTTTTATACATATATCACTCTGAGCCAATAGTAAGGCCACACGATTTCATAAAAAAAAACTTCTCAACTAAACAAGCGCATGACATACATGGATATGCAACAATCTTGACTGATTATATCCATCGACGGTTATCAGTTACCAATATATATCCGTGTAAGAGTTTTCTAATAACTTTCACCACCAGGAGCCGAGGTGCTACACGGCGCAAGCCAAACACCAGAATCACATGCTCGCTGCTACGTCCCGAGAATCACGAGGGAAAAGTAGGCTCATCCATTGGCTGGTGACCCGTGACAGCTGACATTCCCCATGACCCTTATGTTTCCGCCGACTCACATAACTCCTCTCCCTAAACAGATGGTACCAATATTCCTGTCACAGTCGGTCGTCAGAAAGTGCTACTACGGAAGCCGAGATTTATAATTTTGTTTCCTCCACGTAATTATTTCCTTGCAACAGAATGTACTGAAAGTGTGAACACTACCAGAAATAATAACTCGGTTTTATGTGTTTTAATGACTATACATGCAATTAAGAAAGTTCAATGCTCGAAGTCCACATAAAATTATATATGAAACCCTATCTGGTGTTCTTTTATAGAACTGACTAACTCTACTGCTACCAAATATCGTCTGTAGAACAGAAATGCGTATATATGCGTAATTTAATGAAAATTATTTATCTTCAATAAATAACACACACCTACAGGAAAAATCACAATGAATATTTTGAAAAGTTACCTTTACTGATATAAACCGAACTTGAAAAGAACTGCCAGCACTTACACCGATATAAGTTTGGTGAAGGAAAATAAAAATCAAATTTAGGGGTCCAACGAGTTACACATACTGAAGACAAAGTCTAGTAAAAATTATCCGAAATTAAATAAGAAATAACAGTTCCGTTCACGTAACAGAATGATATGCACTTACTATAGGCACATAGGAATGTACAGAACATTGGGGGAGGAGGCCACTCGTAAATGAATAAAATTTGTCTGACAATCAATAAAAACGTTTTAAAATATTATTCAACAACTTCACACAAGAAAAAATACTGTACATATAAAATGCTAACCAGACTGTTTGCTGTGTACTACAAAATCGCATGTCGTACAAATAATAAACAAAATATACATAGGGATATATAAACATTTAAAAAGTAACTAACGGAGTAATGTATAGAATTTGACAAAGAACTGTAGTCTTCTTTCAGGCGTAAAAAAAAAAAGACTAAGATGGATACTAACTAATGTCTATACAAGTGGAGATTAAACATACATTGTTAAGATTCTCTTTAATTCTTTTCACGTTATACGAGTATAATTTGAGAGACATTTCAAAGACATGAAATTCCTGTGTTTTTCCTTACGCCAATACCACGAAATAAAAATGTTCCATTTATCTTACAAGTAAGCATAAACGACGGATTCGATACTTTAGCCAAATAAAATGTAACAAATAAAAGATTATTAAAGTTGCTCCAGATATTAACTCAGTAAATCTTGAGCCCAGAAAAACTTCGATCTTGGAGAATTGTTGTTTGAATTTTCTACTGTATAGTTAATCTACGTTTTTCACATTATATATCTGTAAGTGCTGTCCATTATAAAAATCTACATGGTTCTCATAAAACTGTTTTACTTGAAGCCCACTAAACAGTGACAGAATAAAATACATATACATTCTTAGCAATCAAGCTCAAGGAAAAATAAAACCGGTAAACCTGTGATTATCGTAAATGAAGCTATACACACGAGAGCCCATCAATAATTGCGTTCATCGCCAATCCCCTTTCCACTGAGAATTCTGCCGATAAGCCATGAGACAAGCTGTTATAGTAAGCTAATGCTCTCCGTGAAGCGCGCTTCTCTCCAATCGATACAAACTACAGCACAAACAAGCAGTCTCACAAAATCGACAACCGGTTGGTTGCTTCGACCGGCAACTAAATTGTCTTTTTCTTTCCTATATTACGTACACCGGTAGCGCACTCTGTTCCCGTTCCTTTTTTTCGTTTATTTTTTTTGTTTTTCGCTTTCGTGCATCCTGAAATTATTCTGTGTAATGGTAAATGTGTTAGCACGTGCCCAACAACACGCAAGCAGGAGATTTAAAAAATTTCATTAGAATTTAGCATTATTTTGAATTTGTTGACTCTTATAACAAGATGCATCAATCTTAGATAAAAGAAAACCCTTTTCAGCCTCTCCTGTGTATTTCGAGTGTGAGTAGCTTGCGACTAAACTTTTATTTCCTAATTCCTGTATAAGTATAGTCACGATATTTCTAAAAACGAAAGGAAGGCGAAATACAAGTTAAACTTGGGCATTTTTTGTTTGTTTTAGCACAGAATTGTTTCTAATCCCATTTAGGAGAGTCTTGTATTACATTGTAGATGCGAATTGAATTAACTTTTAAGCAAGTTTGCTTTTAAGTTATTGTAGTTCTGCGAGTAAGTAATATCTACCTATCAAGTAAAACCTTAAGTACAAAACATACACTATATGCAAACCGATCACCGCCGCTGCTTTTAGGGTTTATAAACATTTGATGCGTTTGTGTACTACAAGATTGAATCAGTTTAACCACAAAGGAAATCTTCAAGTCCTTATAGAGCTTAACGCTTTAGTTTTTGTTTTTTTTTTAACTGGGAAGATCGGCAAAATAACTGATAGTGTATTTTTATTTATTCAAAATCCTACGAAATGAGTAAATATGAATAAGCTGACACATTACACATATACAGGTCTTACACTATGGTAACAATTTACGCTAATTTCCTCATAATAATATATACCAAAGTTTGGACTAGCTATATATACAAAGGAGATATGAGGAAGGCACTGTATTTATGTACAATTACTTGTTTTAGTTTAATAACGAAGGCACTGTATTTATGTACAATTACTTGTTTTAGTTTAATAACGAAGGCACCCATGCTCCGCGCAGCATTAAACGTCACTTTCGTCTGACATTAGTTTCTTGTACAGTAAACATTGAGATGGTTCCAAAACTACAACTTTTCGTCCGAATGCTTATCAATTTAAACTCGAACTTTGGGGAGGTCCACCAGAGTTTCTCTACTGAATTTCATCGAAATTGGTTGAACCTCACAACAAACTATGACGTCAAAACACAACGACACAATTCTACTTTTTTATACACTTTATATAAACTACACAGCGTGTTTATAATATAAAACTAATTGATATATTTGGTTGTTGAATTTCGCCCAAAGCTACTCGACCGCTATCTGCACTAGCCGTCCCTAATTTTGAAGTGACAGACTAAATAAAGGAAACGCAGTTAACCAGCACCATCCACCGTCAACTCTTGGGCTATTCTTGTCAGACAGAATAATGGGGTCTGACTGCCATTCTTATAATGCACCTACGGCCATAATTTGTGTTAATTGATAAGAATCTTATGCGTCAAACACATTCAAAATAACATATAGATAAAACATACTTATACACACATAAAACTCGTGTTACGTATTGGCGTACATAATTTACATATATATATGCATATACACCAAAATAAGTAATATTCCAATCCTTTCAAAAACTACTACTAATTCCGGCAAATTGGTAACACATGACTAGAGACATCGACAATACACCCGAAAGTGCATAAATAGACGAGTTCGTTTCTAGTTATGTATTGACATATCCTTGTATCCCAGTAGAAACAGTGGCATATTTAACTACGTTGTTTAAGTTTCGTCCAGTTACTCCAGCGCTAGCCATCGCTAATTTTGAAATGAAAGACTAGAGGGAAGGCAGCTAATCAACACGCCGGTTACTCTAATTTGACCGTCACGCTTTTAACGCACCCACGGCCTCGAAATGCGTAGGGCGAACTACTGAATCCTAGATTAACAGTACGGTACACTCACCACTGAGCCGCGCTAGTTCAAATATAACGAAGATATTCAAGTCTCATATGTCAGTGATCGTATTTTAGTTAATTACCAGAAAGCATGTAATCTGTACATGTTCAAAATCGCTGCTACTCAACAAATAACTTTTTATAGCTTCTATTTATAGCATTTGCTTTCACAGTTGTGAATTTGCACACTAGATGGCAGCTATATATATATATATATATATATATATATATACGTAA
>NW_013666221.1:67549-82414 GCF_000517525.1 Limulus polyphemus
GGCGTCCGGCCCTGGCCGCCCTTAATTTAGCGTTGCACGACTAGAGGGAGGGCAGCTAGTCATCACCACCCACCGCCAACTCTTGGGCTACTCTTTTACCAACGAATAGTGGGATTGACCGTCACATTATAACGCCTCCACAGCTGAAAGGGCGAGCATGTTTGGTGGGACGTGGATTCGAACCCTCAGATTGCGAGTCGAGTGCCTTATCCACCTGGCCATATATCGAAATAGTTTATATTCTTAGAAGTGCAAATTCATATTGAACTTCCGTGAAACGTTGGATCGCCAGGGTGCGATACATCACAAATATTTCGTGACTGTGGCTTAACAAAACTATCATATATGCGTTAGCGATATGCTAATACACATGTTAATATCAAGTTTCCTATTTTTATTGTTTTAAATATGAAAATAAATGATGAAACTACTTATTTAGTTAGTGCCTACTTTAGATGTTTATGAAAGTTTATTATCTGTTTATATAATTTATATTTGAAACTCATTAACAAGTCTGAAAATTTTTCCTTGCCGGCACTTAAAAAAAACAACACTATATTCGTCCCGGTTACAATTCATAGGCTATTCAGGATAGGCTTTGTTTACTACAAATACTGTAGAACTGTACGATCTCGTCATTGTATCGTGTGTGTATTACTCTGAAAACTGTACTGCGAAAAGAAAGATTCTGATAAGAATAAACATTTAGATATACTTACACATAAAGAACTCGTATTGTGCATTAAAATAGGAACTTTACACATATATATATATATATATACACTTACACCAAAACTAGTTACGTTCCAATCCACCCACACAACTATAACCCTCAATCCAACGGGTAACACCTACGTTTTGAAGGTCAAACTTGATTCTGAACACATTCTCTACACTTAAAAAAGTTTGTACTAGCTACACACACGTGTATATTTGTACGGTTAGTCATTTTCGAGCGTATTCTGTACGTTTAGTGCAACATATTAATTTATAAACTCATGAGCGAAATTCATTTAAAGAACGTTTAGCAATTTTTTATTATAGAAAACGTATTTATTTAATTACACAGGGATACAAACCATTTACCGTCGCGGTTCCGTTGGCCAGCAACAAAAAAGTTATGACGTCATATTTTATTGGTTTCTTGCATAAAACTATAGCCACGATAATTCTGAGCCTTACATTTATACAGCGTATAAAGAAGAAATGACAACTGGCAATACCAATGACTGATGACTGAAGCATATTGAAACTTAGCCGTTCTATTCATGCTGTAATTCTTCTGTCTGCCGTTCCGTTAATAAACACAATGCATGATCGAGACAAGTTGCTGAAATTGGTATCTCGCGCATTTTTTGTTTTTTTACATTCTTATACACTGAGTGTTTGTTTGTTAGTCTAACATATGGCTCTATACGAAAATTCTTTTATTTTTCCATAAGGCGCCGGCATGTTCAGATAGATTGCTCTGGCTTTTGTTAGCACAGAAATGAAAACAATTTCGAATTCTAGAATCTGAGCTTGCGCAGAAAAACACGTCACGGTAAATCTAAACGAAATCATCCACCTTCCAAACACAGGAATAACACAAGTACCTGAACAAAACTTAAATTGTAATACAGCAGGCCTAAACGATAAAACTATCCAGATATTCCAACCCGATCAAATTCATTAAGGCCATATTTATACGATATGATCATTTGACTTTTCCTCAGCGACTGTTGCACATGTAAAAACAGATTTACATCCTTAATGATGAAGTAAACATGACAAGATTCTACACACTGAGTTATTACCTACTGTTGGACTTCCGTTGAACTAAACCAAGCTGGTCGTTATTTACTACTTTATTCTCGTCCACATTTATGTGATGCAAGAAAAAATCGGTTTATTCGTGCAGCAACTGAGTGCACGAGCGAGAAAAACAGCATCAACAAATACTTCACATATGATCTGTATGTCTGTCAGTAGCTTCTATAAACAAAATTACCTAAACACATAAGTTACACAGATAAAAATTTCAACAAGATTGATGTGGATGTTGTACATAAAACCTATATTATACCATATATAAACTTATCTTAACTAGAATTTCATTACATATTTTTTGTTACGGCGTTGGTGTGGCAGATATTTTGTTATACATTTCTCAATAGAGAAGTCACCTATCAGTCCTGCACTAAGCATGTATGAGTCACAAAAAATGACCAGTTAATCTTCAAATTGACTTGAAATATCTATCTTTATAGGTTTTTGTTTAAAACAAAACAAACGGAGTCGTAAATTGAAAATTCTGCGTGATAACAATCAAATACGAAATCATATAGCGTTTGAAAAGTATTGCTAAACAATAACGTTAGTGATAAGTCATTCTAAAAGTTTAAAAATATATAAACACGTTTAAACTCGTGCAATACTGGAAAATGAGAAACACTATATTTCATGAATCACCATGGAAATCGTTCAAATATGAAATCACATGCTATTTGTGGAATCCAACTGATACCGGATGAACAGCTTGGTCTTAACGTAATGTTTCCCAAACATACATGCCTTAAATTCTCGACATTGTTTCTAGGTTTTCTACTGATAGTTATCTGTAGGATATAGTTATTTGAACAAAAAGAAAAGGCAAAAACAAATGCTTTTTTTTCTTATAAAAATATAATTAGTTAAAACATTTAATGAACATTTATTATTAGTTGTATCACAGTACAACTAATATAGCACTAACCACACACCAGTGCCCGTTCTCTCCAAAAGAAGAGCATTTTCGTACTTAGGTCAACGTATTTTGGTGTGCTCGATGAACATAGTCATGGTATGTAACCTGATGTAGGTGTGAACGAGTGTTATGGGTAGATTTTTCTTTAAGTACAACAATTCTTTAAATGTAGTCTTCGAGATGGTGTAAGGTTCGTAATAACTGGTAGGTTTGTTTGTTTCGGATATTCGTGCATCGGTATACAAGGACTATTTGCACCAGCCATCCCTAATTTTGAACTGAAAGATTAGAGGAAAGGCAACTAGTAAACAGCACCCTCCGCCAACTCTTCAGCTATTCTAATTGCGTAGTGAGATTTGACTGTCACTCTCATAAAGCGTCCACGGGCCTAACGAGTGGAGCACGATTTTGCGACAACGGGACACAAACACGGACCCTCTTTGGTCCACAGTTCTGAACGCTAAACTCTAGGTCATATCCGCCCATATTGCTGGTACAAGTGACTAGAGTAGTTATGAGGAACTTGAAAGTGATTTATAAATCATTAGGTACACTTGTGAGAAAATAAGTAATTGTGAATAATATGCGGTTGTGTAAACATGCATTAAATGGCTGAGTCTATGTACGTAGACATGGTTTTATAGACAGAATAGTAACAGAGATAAGTAACAAACATAATGAAGAAAAATAAAATAAAACAGCCTATCAAGTTATATTACCAAGATAGAGGGCAGTGGAACAGGACAAATACCACTAATCAGTTTCTTTTCTACTACAGAAACTGATTAGTGGTATTTGTCCTGTTCCACTGCCCTCTATCTTGGTAATGTAACTTGAACTTTCTACTATGTTCAAGTTACATTACCAAGATAGAATGCAGTGAAACAGGACAAATACCACTAATCAGTTTCTATAGTAGAAAGTTCAAGTTACATAACCAAGATAGAGGGCAGTGGAATAGGACAAATACCACTTATCAGTCTCTGTAGTAGAAAGTTAAGAAGATGTAAAATTTACGAAAATGTATTTGAACTTTTTTCAACTTATTAAAAATTGTATATTTTCAAAAGAAAAGATCCCATATATATATATATATATATATATATATTTATTTTAAATAGTACTATTTTGTTTGTTTGTACCACTGGGGAGCACCACTGTTTTGATAAAAGTGTTCAGTAATTTGGAGGTTTACTATAGAATTAAGATAGCCTTTGCTCATGTCTAGCTGTGCATGTTTAAACGAGGTCTCAATCTCTATATAGTCTCCCAGATTATCGTGATTTAGGATAGTCTCACAACTTTTACGTGTTATATTTATTTTAATATAGTAAACCCAATCATATCAGAAAGTATTCCAAAATATTCAATAGAATGTTTTAGTTAAGGAACAAGGTGTTTCACTTTCAAAGACAAAATCTTAACGGTTGTCTCGCATGGATATATAATATCTAGTAATAACAACGTTATTCCACGCTGTATCCTGACCACAAGTATTTCCATACAGAAGCAATGATGAACGATGGTTAGATCATGTATCTAGCATGTACCTTAAACTATACACATATGTTTAAAATATCGGTACTTTTTCTGTATTTACTAGGTACACTTCAGACTTAACTTTAGTAAATTTAGTTTTCATAGACATTAATTCTTGTAAATCATTTGACATAAATCTTTTCTTTTAACATAGATCTCGTTTTTATGTGTTTTTTTACCAACTTCTTATAATGAAAGAAATATCTAATTATAATTTTTTATTTTCTAAATTTAACCAACTTTCTGATTATCATACATGACACCGCAATCGCAGGTCACTATTTTAAGGCTATAACACACACACACACAATGTCATCCAGTTATGTTTCAAACGGAATTATGTACACATTTTATCAACAGTAAAACAAACGGACTCAGATTTGAGATACTTAAACGTATCTCTATGGAATAATCATAGGATTCATTTACGATAGACTAAAACTAAACAGAAATAATTTTCTCTTTCTCTCATTATAGTTTTTTAAATTTATGTTAAACCCCAATCTTTATACCATACTATCGAAATTCTGTACGATTCTACTCTGAATTTACATTTTTTTCTCGACTTCTTCAAAACAACGTTAACGTCTTTTAAAATATTTCTACCGATTCATTAATTCATTTTCTTTATCTGGACGCTAATATTCAACTTGGGAGGAAGATACATATAATGTCTCTCAAATTTGTTTTTTGTTGTAAAGTATGGATGTTGTACAAACTACATCATTTCAACCAATCTTAAAGAACATATTTTCTCTACTATAGTTTACTATTAACTTCTACGTAACTTACTATCTATTTCTTAAAGTTTCGAGTTCTGCTTAGCTTATTTATTCTTTGGACGATTTAATACATTCTAAGCATATGTTAAGAATTAACAAAGGTTACATATTTGTACATTCACATTTCAGGATTTCTTTAACTAGTACTAAAATGTACAAAGAGTGCGTAACATTTTTCATAATAAAATATTATAAGTAACTTTTCAGGCTTTTAACGTGAGTACTCATATTTCTATTAAGTAATTTATTTGCACTATCACCACGTTTTGTTTAGTTTTTTAATGCACAAGCTTTCGGCTCAATTACCTAAGCCTTCTCGCCACCGAAACCTTGTGCATTAAAAAACTAATCAAAACGTGGTGATAGTGCAAATAAATTACTTAATACAATAAAATGTTATATTGAATCAAAAGGAAAAATAATAATTTTGCAGAAGAAAAATTTATGGGTCTAAAATAAACAAATATTACATCATAAAATTACAAAAAAAAAGAATTAAGATACAAGTATGAGAATATTATAGAAAAAAAACGTGTTGTATTTAAATAATCAATATCTAACGGTAAATGTTTGACTGGATTAATGAAAGGCAAAATCGTAAAACAATCAAGAAGCTACCTCGGTGGGTCAGATAGCAAGTTTCCGGACTTACAATGCTAAAATCTGGGGTTCACTTCCCTATAGTGGACAGAGAGTAGAAAGACCAAGAAATCAGCAAAAAATTGGGGAATCTATTGCTTGTGAATGATTTTTGTCAACTGAAATTAGTTTTCATGAACTATAACGAATTTAATATGACAAGCGATAAAAGTTTATCGCGTTCACACTCTTGATAAACTTATAGCTTTTCACAATATTTCAAAACAAAGCATTTTAACTCAAAAATGTTTAACAAAAACAACAAAAATGTATAAAGTAATACAAAGAAGTGTATAAATGGTTTTATACATCATACAGAAGGTTGAGTACGTTCTATTAGAGGGATATTAAATATGTAAATCAGTAAGTCAGGTGGCAACCACAGCCGATATTAAGTCGTGGTGGAACGATTGGTTGTTTGGCATTTTTTGACGCAAAGCAACCAGGCTATCTGCACCAAACAATTGGTAAAAACCGTAAAAGTAAAATTTTTATAAAATGTAAAAATAAAATCGAGTTAAAACTAAACAATGTCCAAAATTCAGATAAAATATCTAAACAAAATTTAAAAGGCCAATGGCTCGTAAACATTTTAAAATACAAACAAGTTGGACAGTGTCACCATCGCCAATGACAGGGCTAACCCCTAAGAAAACACGTGTCTAAAATGGTGCCGTCGCTCAGAGTCGTAACGACGGCACGACAGTAAGATGTGGGCTATTGTGACTTAAGTGTCACAAAGGCCACACTTTGGTGGATGAGTCCCAGATAATAGAAAACGATGAGTTAAGAAACAGTGACCAATGCGTAGCCTTGCCAAGACAACTTCCCCATTCCGATTCTTACGGAAACAAGACGGCCAAAGAACAACAGAAGGTTTGATCTGGATAAGCTTGTTATGAGGTTGCTCACACCAAGTCGACTGTCAACTGGCACGAAACTGAGCCTTGAACACAGGACCTTAGTCCATATACGGGACAGGCACGCCTGTGACGGCACCAGAGCAGACGGAATTAGCTGCGGTTTCAGCGAGCTCGTTCCTGCGAATATCGACATGGCCAGGTGTCCAGAAAAACTGGATACTAATGGCCAGCCTTGTTGAATATCAACGAGTACAGGGTGAGTACTAATATTAAGCGATTCCAGGGCCAGTAGAGAGCTAAGAGAGTCAGTGTAAATAGTACAAACAGTGTACTGCATAGCCTTCTACGTGATCAAGGGCAAGAGAAATGACATACAACTCGGCAATGAACAAAGAAACTGTAGAGAGGATCCTGCGAGCAACTACTGAGCCACAGCAAACCATCGGTGAGCCTACAGAGTCACCTGATTTCGAACCATCCGTATAAACGGGAATAGAAGATGGTTCGAAAGAGGTTCGGTAGAGAGAAGACAATACTTCCAATCGGGAGTATTCGCTATCTTCAGATGACACTCAAGACACAGTCCTGAGGGTCTCTAAGTTCCTGTGTAAAAGAACAGGAAAGAGTCTAACCAATACGTACTTGGAATTGCCTGTTCAGTAAAAAGTTCTGAATAAAAGTGGGTAAATGGCCACATAAACCATATGAGTGGAGGTCCCGCAAAATGCCGTACTTCCACGTAGTGTCGTAACCCTTCTCAAGGTCAAAGAACATGGAGACAAGATGATCGAGGTTTCAAGTCGAATCAGATGATCCACGGTGGGATGGAACACACTGGGTGGGTGAGAGAAGGTTGTTTGATTGTAGGAATCAAACAAGACGAGCATTAATCATCCTCTCTAAGACCTTACAGAGACAGCTAGTCGAAACAATTGGACAATAATTAGAAGGAATCTTGAGATCCTCCCAAGATTCGAGAAAAGGAGGACACCAGCCTAGCACCAAGCACCAGGAAAAATGTCCTCTTGCCAGATCCAGTAAAAACATCCAGAACAATAGCAAGAGAGGCAGGAGAGAGATAGCACAGCATCTCATAGTGAACATCATCAGGTCCAACCGACGTACTGTCAGACTGATGAAGAGTAAAGTTTGAATTCCACCAGTGTAAGGGGGGGGGCGATTATAGTCATAGAGACAATTGGCCAAAAAGGAAAGTGGTGATTGCTCTGCTCAAGACTTGATGGTCAAGAAGACAGGGGAAGAAACAGAAGTGCTGGATGCACAAGAAAAGCTCTCACCGAGAGTATTGGTGATGTTCTGTACATCAGCAACTTCATGGACATTAGAGAGCAAGATGGAAAGGGGATGGGAAGAATACCTCCCATTGACCTTCCAAATCTTTTCCCATATGATTTTGGAACTGGCAGTAGAAGAGATGCTAGTCGTGAACTTAATCCAAGATTCCTTTTAGCTTTGACTCTGACCTGCTGAGCATGGGCACGGATCCACTGGAAAGCAATGCAGTTGGAAAGAGCGAGATACCTGCAAAAAGTATCCTAGGTCTGTTTCTGAGCCTTCTGTACCTGCTGGGTGGCTGGAGATCATCATGAACGAGGATACCATGGGAAACATATCATAGTTTTAGGTATGAAGCAATCAGTTAATGCTTCCATACAGTCGTTAATAGAAGGAAGACTAACGACAGCAGGATCAAATTCTGAGAGAGAGAGGGAGAGGTGAAAGAGAACCAGACAGCTTGATTCAACTTCCATCATGGCACTTAGGTAGGGTGGCATCAACCACAGCCAATCTCCCTCAGAATGACAGGAAAATGATCACTGCCCTGTGGGTCACTGTCAACCTTCCAAGAAAAGCAAGAGAAAAGTGAAAGGGAGCATATATATAGATCAATGGCAGTAAAAGACTGACTAGGTGTAAGAAAATAAGTATGTGAACCAGTATTGAAGAGAGAAAGGTTGTGATCTGAGAGCATACGCTCTATGGGACAACCCCTCCCATCAGTATCAGCACCAACCCAGAGGGGATTGTGTCAATTAAAGTCTCCCAGGATTAAAAATAGAGACAACAACTGTTCAACAAGAGCATCAAGGTGTGATTGATTATAAATTTCTCCAGGAGACATGTAAAGAAAACAAACAGTGATGGTACGACCCAAGGAAACATGGGTGGCTATGGCCTCCAATGGTGTATAAAGTGGCACAAACAAGGTGGGCATGCGCTGTTCAACCAGCAGTGCCTCCCCTCCATGCACTTGCCCATCACACAACCTGTCACTCAAGTATAATGAAAACTGCCAAAAGGTGATAGTATTGGCAGGTTTCAGGAATGTTTCCTGTAAGGAAAGACACACAGAATGATAGGTATCAATCAAGGACTTAATGTCGTCCAAATTCGATAGGAAATCTCGACAGTTCCACTGTATCAAAGTGGTCATATTTACTTAGGTGGAGGAGAACTGGGTGAAGAACCCTGCTGTTTATAACCACGCCATTTTTCTTTGCTAGAAGGAGGTCTATCGACCTCCATGGATCTTGCCTTTGGTCGAGTGGGCAAATCTATGTCATTAGACTTAGATTACAGCGATTGAGGGTGTGAACAAATAATCATTCAGCATCTCGGGGCTGAAAAAGATTGACCCAAGCACACACTGGAAGCTGGGGCTGAAGGAGGTGGACCCTGGCAGTCACTGAAAGGAATGGATAGAGATAGGAGTAGATGTGGACTTGTCAACTTTTTTATCCCCAGAAGGCAAAATATACTTCAAATGTTGCAAAAAAAAGACTCTGACAGAGGCATGGTAAGCTCTGTCTGCATACCCATTGTAGCAGTGGAATGGAGTGCAGCAGCATATGTCTGTGATGAAGTTGGGGGCAACCACTTTCAAGCCTCGGATAGGAAATGTTGTTGACCATTTTTAAATGCTGTACTTCTTTCTCCTCAACTCACTTGGGGGAAAGATCTATAGCAAGAGGGGTGGGAACCACTGCAATTGGGTCCAGTGAGGGTCCAGTTCACAATCGTAGGCATTGTGGTCTCTGCCACCTCAATGAGCAAACGTCACAGATCCATGACAAGATGTCTTCGAATGACCAAACTGCTGACACTGAAACATCTGAGAGGGTTGGGAATATATGGCCGTACCTTACAGTTTAGATAACCTGCCTTGACAGCAGCAGGGGGATGTGGCGATGTAAATGTCAAAATAATAACATTGGTAGGCATCACAATTCCTTCTTTATGAGTGGAGATATGAGTGGATCTTCGACTCGGGAATGTTATTCAAATCCCTCCCAACAAAACTCCTCGTGAGGAATTCAAAGTAGCATGGGGAGTAACTACAATGGGTATATCCCCAATGGCCTTTGAATTCAGAAGGAGTTCACTGTGTTTTGGTGTAGATGTTTCCACCAAGATGTCCCCAGAACAAAGCTCTTAACTGATTTTGGAGATCCAGGAAGCCTCTCTAATCCCTTCTGAATAAAAAAGGGAGCCATTTGCCCTAAAGGTTTGTCTGACAAGGAATGCAAGATCAAAAAATGAGGTATAAGTTCAGAATAGGTTGAAGATTGCTGATCAGAGTCTTCAAGACGTGGTCATTTACCAAGTAGCTGTTTTCTTACGAGTTTATTTTTCTGAGGATTTGGGGGATCCATAATGAAAGGAGAAAGATTTAGTGCCCACTGACTCCACCTACCATGAGGTCCTAGGAGGGGATGCACCAAAATGCCAAACAATGACACTGCAGCAAAGCCAGAGCTTCGTGAGCACTATACCCAAACATCAGCACCAGATAAAATGTCCACAACACCCACTGAGAATGCCCAACACTGGTACTCAGTTGATCGTAGTCCAACAGGACCTGCTGATTGACCCTGGAGGGCCACCCCAAGGCCACCCGTCTACAGGAATTCAAAGCCAAAGTGGTGTGTTGCAGTGCCCCAGACACCACTCAACCACCAAGGTCCTCTCCTACCATTTACAGGTCGCCATGCACGGCAAACACGTGGTTGGATGTTCAGATCCCAGAAGAGGTAACTGAAAATATAGAACCTTCCCTGCTATGTCCCCTCACCACGTACAAGAATTCACCTCGAGGGGGGGTGGAACAGAATTTATCAGATATATATCTAGACATTGTTTGGAGTTTCGCAGATAGTGTGATGCCACCAAAAGTTGATTGCTTGGGAAAGGTTATATAACAGGACATTTCAAGTGGAAAATATTCATACTTTCGAATCATAAAGAAGTATTCAGATTGAGAGTTTTAGAATTCTCAAGACAGGGATATCCATTGCAGTTAATGGCATTGGGAAACAAAGAAAGTGGATCAACTTGAGGCACAAAGACTATCTATAAATAGACCTACATCAACATATACCTTAGTCATGGTAAGAAAAGTGTGTCTTTTAACAACTGGAAATTCATGAACACAAAGATTTGTGCACAGTAAAAGCCATCCACATCTCCAAGGAAATAAGCAACATAATCAAGAATGATCTTATAGAAAGGCGATACTATTCATGTGTACACAAGGTGCTTCCAGAATTTCCAAATATGGTACATAAATCACAAAACTTTATCGAAGAGATTCATGATCACTGCAAGATAATGCGCCAGAAACAAGTTAGGGATCAGTAGAATGGATACAAACGTCAGATGAACTCTGTCAACTATCAAACCAACGTCTTGGACCCTCTGTTCCACATAGAAATATCGGTATTTTACGGAAAAGAAGCCAAGATAAGGCTTCCAGTCATACCTCTCATTCAAACATTGCATACCTCATGCAGCTTTAGAATGAAACGGGTATTCACGTTATTCCATACCAAGACATACCAGGCAAGTTGTCCGAAGCAGGGCCCATGGATTTTGGTACGATTAGACTGTTGAAACAGGCACTAGATGGATTGTGGAAATCAAGTGTATAAGCGTGGTATGCTTTACACACGACCACCTTACAACGAGCCTTTTGCAATGGAAATTATGTTGCAAGGCAATTATTAATATAAACCGTAGTCAAATAGAGCATGACCGGAGGTGTCCATAACAAGTTTAACTACATGGTAAGACTACAAATGCGTTTTAATTTAATATAAAGTACTGAACCCTCTGTATCTCACGAATCACGGTTCATAACAGGAATCGCCTGGGAATTTCACAAAAATTCTAATACAAAATAGGGCAAAAAACATAGGAAAAAGTAGAACTGTTTATGAAACAACACTCAAGACCATCTATTTCAATAGCTAAAGCTGCTAAAATAATGACAATAGCTAAAAAGTTGATTTTCTGATTATTAGACAAAATTCGTCCATTTGTCTTCATAGTATTATTATTATTATTGTACATATTATTCTTGTTTCACAAGCCTACAGAAAAAAAAGGCTAAGCATATTTTATTAAAAGCTGGGCAAATCTACTAAAACACTCCTGCACAGGTAATATGACTATATTTATGTTGATTCTTGAAAGAGAAGACGATATTTTATCAGTATTTTCATTACTACCGACCAAATTTCTCTTCGAAGCTAACAGCATAAAAACCGCAAGGTATACTGCACCAAAATTTATGCACAGGTACTAAACGAACTCCCGCGAAGTTTGTAGAGCTATTTTTAAGTTGAGTTTTGAAAGTCGAAATGTCACCCTTATTAATTTTCTAAGTTCTTCTTTGCAACCAACATAAACTCTTCGAAGCCATTCAAGCATCGCAGAAATGTAGAAGCCATTTAGGAACCATTATATTAGTCATAGACGCTTGGTTTTATTAGGGTAAACAATGTGTATATTTGTTTTGTTTGTTTGTTTTTAATTATGCACAAAGCTACACAAGGGCTATCTGGGTATCGAAACCCGGTTTCTAGCATTGTAAGTCCACAGACATATCACTGCGCCACTGAGGGGCAGGTGGGAAAAAAAGCCAATGCAGCAGTAAACTGTTGAAAAACATATAACATTCAACTGATTATTATTATTTTATATATTATTTTCTCAAGCTACAAATCCCTATTTTGATTTCACTAAATTGATAAATACTATAGACATGGAGTCAAAATACGGATTTGTAGCTTGAGAAAATAATGTAGACACCATTTCTTGCCTAGTTTGTTTACTTTTTTAGAGCGCCTAGTAGTAAGCTTGAAAATATAATTTTTGCATTTTGATTCAACTTGTTTCTGTACTTTTTTGACGATCCCTCTTCTCCATTATTCAACTTAACATTTTTTAATTATCTTGTTAAAATATACTTCTACAACTGAAACTGTTCAAACAAATCTTAATAAACACAGCCAAAAGAAAACAAACGGGAATGTACCTCACACGCATGCTCTGATGGTGAAGTATGACAAAGGTATTCATAAACGAACACCAGGTGATATTGAGAAATTCCCAAATCATCTTCCGTAAACAAAATAAACATGCACAGGAAACTGCTGAACTTGAAATATTTTCAGATCAGGTCGTTTTAATATGCGTTTAAAAAATAGGAGTAGGAATCATTCATAAGTTTTAATTGTGAACAAAAAATAAACTGTGAATGATAGAGACGGACTGGTCTATGCATCAAATGCCGCCGGCGCCGATGCTTTTTTTCGCTTTGAGGCGCCGGTGTTCTGTTATAATATTACCATTTTAAAAATTATATTACAAAAGGAGAAATATGGAACATTTAAAATTAATTTAAATTTATTCAGTATCAATAAACGTGGGATTTGACTGTCACCCTAGTAAAGCACCCACAGTCTCAAAGTGCCCAGCATAATTCTTATTTTGCGATAATGGGACATGAACGATGTGCCCTCAGATCCATAGTCTGATACACTAACTAATGGGCCATGTTCAGTCTAAGTTAAAATATGATAAAGATTTAAAAACACATTAATATACATAGCTGTATACTATCCAACAATTTGGCATTACTATCAACAAATCAGTATATATATTTGACTAACTGACAAAATTTTCAGTTGTAAACTTTTAGTCATGGTTGGTGATATTGGAATTTATGCCTTGAGTTGGAACAACACTGGAGGCAGATCAGATGCGACCACGATAACAAGCGGAAAATAGCCTCTAGTTTGGTGCACACAGTTACTAAAGTCCCAGTTTCAGTTTGTATTCTCCTTTTCTTAGTGAAAAGTATTCAGACAAAGTTAAGTAAAAATATGAATGAACGCAAATACTGGGTAAGAAGTCAGACGCTCAAAGATTACGAGAAAAGAGAGCCTCCTAACTTCAAAACGCAGGCCATGATTCATTGCAATTCAAACAAAATCTAAAGAGAATTCGTAAGGTGAGTTAATCGTTTTATTTTTGTTTTGCTTCTAGATTCATTTCATTGTTTTAAAGTAACGGAAATTAAATCTACTTTGTTAGGACACGGCCGCTGAGAAAGATGCGAGGATATATGCCAACCCATCACTTTGGTTTGTTTGTAATTTCGCGCAAAGCTACACGAGGGGTATCTGCGATAGATGTTCCTAATTAAGCAGTGATAAACTATAGGGAAGGCAGCTAGTCAACACCACACACCGCCTATTATTTTACCAACGAATAGTGGGATTGACAGTCACATTATAACGACCCCACGGCTGAAGACGTTTGGGTTGACCAGCAAATTACAAGTCGAGCGCGCTAACCACCAGGCCGCCAACCCATAATTACTGAACAATCATCAGAATTTTAATTAGTAGCCAACATCTCTGATGTAAATTTTGATGAAGCGTTATGTTTGTACAGCAAGCCAAATTAGACGGCTATTAACGTAAAATCTAAACTCAGATCTAAAATCATATATATATATATATATATAATCATATATATGGGTGTGTGTGTGTGTATATTTTGAATATTAAATCTAACACATTTCATTATATTTTATATTTGATTATTAACTAAACCAAAAATAAGGATATTTTAATATGATAACTGGTCATATTTTCAGGCTCTTTTTATTCCTTTGATATGTTTCCAAACGTTTCATAATTATATCTATAATAGACATATTCTTCATCAATAAATTTAATATTACATAATGTCTGAATTATACGCAACTTTTTCATTAGGATTTAAATTTGGAACTGCGGATGAAGGCACCTACAGAAAGTTGCAGCACCAAAATTAATTCTGCATGGCCAGATGATCATATTGCGGTAACTGATCTTCTGATTCCAACTTCTGTTGGTTTTTCTTCAATCGAAATCGAGGATTCCTTGAAGCTCAGTCTTTTTTTTTTTTTTTTTTAGGGAATCTGATTGTAGATCTGAAACATATTATGATGTACAACCTGTTGTTC
>NW_013666221.1:83414-88699 GCF_000517525.1 Limulus polyphemus
TGTACAAATTGTTGTTCTTCTAGCCAGCGTGTGGACCATGTTATTCTAATGTACAAATTCTTGTTCTTCTTGTCAGCATGTGGACTTAGCTTCACATAGCGACTTTTTCATGCTCACTCTACGATCCAATGCTTCAGTTTTGCAGAAAAGTTTTATTTCGAAACATCCAATTCAACCATCAACGGTTATACAGATAGATTAAATATCTTTTAAGCCGAAGTCCGGGTGGAGTGGGGGGGGATTCCATCGGTCCTTACATTTTGTTCGAGTAAGTACTCAATATCTTTCCTGTAGTATTTGTACTGCCTTTTCTTCTACATTTTCAACTTTTGTCGAAGGATGTTACGCACGGATTTCATATATTGTTATCAAAGTTGTCCATAGATAAGTAAACCCGCAGGTTCGTAGAGACTGCGTTACTGGATACATTTTGCAGAGGCAAGATCGAGGGATTGATATGTTAATTAACATGAATCTTATGAACCTTCTAAAGTCTCAGATAAAAAAAACAAACAAAAACAACACTGATGAACTGTATAGAGTGTTCAGATTGTTAAGTTTTTTTGGCACGAAGGTTTTTGTTTTAGAGCATAAGGTAGTAAAAAATCGTTATTGAACATAAACCACGTGTAAATACACGATAGAATTGTTTTTCAAACAGCTAAACGTACGACGATTTTGATTATCTTATGAAGGATCATTTTGAGAACTTCGTACATCTTAGCGAGAAGTACAAAAACGCTTTTAGCAGTGAGGATGAGCCATCGACAAGAGAAGGGAAAAATTCAATGAACTTTCTCTCCAAAACTACTGTTAACAAGATGCTTAATAATACCATTCTGATTTACTTCCGGTAAAAAATCGTCGACAGAAGTAGTTCGAAAAACCTTAGCATTGAAATGTACTCAAAACAAGCTGTTAGTGTAATGGATCAAGACACGCTCATCGTTCAGTTTGTCCACGGTGAAAGTAGAGATGAAAGACCCTTCTTTTAGTGCAGATAAAGGAAAGTAGCAGCATGTTTGGCACGCTTAAAAGTTTCATTGATAAACACAAGCTTAGCATGTCCAAAATCGTTGGCATGTCCTTTAATAATGTAGCTAACATGCGTGGGGAATTTTCTGGCCAGTTTCGCGGTTTAAAATCTCGCATTATGCAGTAAGTTTTTCCAACTCGGTTTATGTATGGCGTTACTGTCATATACTGAATCTGTGTATAGCTTATTCTTGCAATCCTATGGAAGCAAAAACTTTTGGCTTACTGAACAGACTGGCAATAGCAACTTTTGTCGGATAATCTAATACAAGGATAGGTGTTTGGAGAAATAAAATGAGTGAGCAGTTTCGTCATTCCATACTGAAGAAGCTTCAAAAACTGGAAGAAACGAGATGGTGGCCTCGGATTAATTTGCTTTTAGATCAATTTGATTGTTTGTTTCTTGACAAACTAGAAGTTTGTTTTAGAAGACGCGCAGTCCGGACATTTTATTGATAAAAGAGCTTGGGATGCCAACCCCTTTTTGGCAATCTAAACTGTTTTAAAACCATACTTGTGGTGCATGTCTTTCTTAATGCTTTTGAAATTGTTGGTCATATTCCGATACTTGCAAATGAAACGGTTGGATGTTTTAGCCTCATACCTGATGGATGACTCAAGAAAACGACTTCTACAGCAATCTTAATATAAGGATTAAAAAATCCAATGACAATAATTATGTTTACACCATTCCAACTGGGCTGGCAAAGCCTAATGCTGCCAAGAAAAAATAATGACAGATGAAACTGTAGAAGATGAAAGACCATCTGATCCATTGGAGCGTTTTTGTGTGGAATGTTTTCGTCCTGAAGTGGATTAGATATCTGTTATATCGAATAGCAAGGAGTTGATCGAAAATACATAATTTCTCGATCTCATGCAATTTAATAAGATAAAAAATAATTTTAATGTAATTACATTTAGTTGTTTAATGACAACTGCAACTCAAGCAAACATAAATGAGAAAGACCTGAGAAAGAAACTCACCAGTTGTGCGTCAGTCCACCCATCTCTTACCGGACTGCTAGGAAATGAGTGTGAAGAACAGACGATTCAAGAAGTTTGCTATCAACTGGTTAGTTGATACACCTGTTAATGCTTCCTAAGAAAATGGAAACGTCAAGGAATCCAACTCAGAGAAACAGATGAAGACCTGAAGCTCAAAAAAGTCCACGGAAGAGGAAAAAGAAGGAAATGAGAAGAGTAGATAAGTCCGAGACTTCACTTGCAAGAGTTCTTGTGCCCAATGCCTTTCGTGTACATAATTTTGTACAGATACAACTTGTGCGTAGTAACTTCTTACACTAATTTTTTCACTGCCTAGTGCTATTTATTGACTCTTTGGTTTTCTCAAGTCTCTTGATAAAGAGCTTTTAGTAAGTTGAAAATAATCAAAACGAGGTTGAGAAGCAACTTGAATCAATCATGCTTGAAAGTGTACACGATGATTAATTGTGAGAGAGATTTGGTCGATTCAATTGATCCAGCAGGAATTATAGAATACTTTCGTAAAAGTTCGGATCTCATAAATAAGGTGCTCTTAGTTTGATTATGTGTTCATAATCAATTTTATTTGTAATTTACGTTAATAATCATAGCAATTAATAAGAAATTCGTTTTTACTTTACACATCTCTTAAAGGTAATTATTTTATTGTGCTAAATATTTTTTCTGTGATAATTTAAGAATATACAAGTTTGACGTCGGTCTGCCACTACTGAATAAGAACACAGTTATGCGTAAACAAACGAGTTAAGACGGGATTTAGTAAACTATATATCCGTTTCTTTACAAGAATGAGACTGTTTCTTAATCTCAAAGTTTCATCAAGTATGAAATGCTTAAAATGAAGTGTTAGTAAATACCTTATCCCTAACAAATTTTTATAAAACTTTTTTTTAGCACAGATGTATAAACAAATACTACTATGGCATGATTAAAACAGATGCCATAAATGGAAAAATTTAACCACTTCTGCTAAAAGATCTTTGTAAAATACACGGCTTTTAAGGCACATTTCCTCCTCGGAAAATACAAAGGATATTCCTTAAAATGGTTTTTTTCTAATACTTATTAATTAAATTAAAATAAATTAGAAAACTAATGTAATATAATGCCTTGAAAATACCACTTAAATAGCATTAATATCATATCTTGGTGCTTGTTTCATTACACGTGCACAACTAAAGAAGCCAATTATAACTGCTATAAATATTGTTTATTTATTAAGTTTTCTGATCGTTTAAAAATCGAGTATACCATATAAAAGCCTTCTTAGAAACTGTCACATCTGCATCGTCTGATGACAGACCATCTCTCTCCCCTCCGTTCCCTGTCTCTCAACACATGTTCACTTGATCTCATCTTATGAAGGTGACCTGTGGTCGTTTTACGACAGCTAGGACACAGTTTAGGGCCCATGAAGTAAGAGATAGTGTTTACGTCGGCACCACGCAGTCTGAAAAAATCGTGACGACGCAGCCCGAGGCTCGGTCAACACACTGCACCTGCAGGTTTCTGGTTTGGCTGAACATGCAATATTTTCTGCTTGTAAAACGGTAAATGCTGAGATTCGACGAGGATTGCAGACTCAAAGTGCCACCTACCAGTACTTCATTCAGGTCACTTTGTAGCACGTGCACGGTATCCTTTACAGACACTTGGCCTTTCACCAATAACGTATCTTACAAATCCTGGTGAGAGTTTATAATTTACCCTAATAGCGTTGCATTTGTACAATTCGTACTCTGAACAGTTTGGGTTTCATTTTGGCGATCCAAAACTGAAATGATTTTTTCTGATTTTTTTTTCACGCTATTCTATTTCAAAAAAATTTATATTAAATATTTTATCTTAAGCAACTCAATCATTGTATGTGTTTCTAAGCACAAGACTATTTTTTTCTTCTCAGTATTACTCATAAAAGAGAAAAAGTCGCAATGTTGAATTTCAATGATATTCGTTATTCATTTCATGACGAGCATTTTATGCGTTTCATTTGACACTTTTAAGAAGCATTTGCAGGGCGGATTTTTTGTTTTTTCTTTTGGCCGTATGCGTTTTTCACGGTAATAATTATGTACACAACCAAATTCTTGACGAGTTTATTTCGTTGTCCTTTTTAAGTGAATGATCCAGCAAAATTAATCAAGATATGGAATCGCTGAAGTGATGTTTTAAAGCCACGTTTTAACAACTTAAATAAATGAACAATAAGTGATTTTTGAGTCTATACTGTACTATTCAAAAAGTCACATGACAAGACAAAAGTGTCGCCACCTGAACCCATTTTATTCGCAGCACCTGACATCGCGACTTATCACAGGTGTTCAATATCAGGCGGCTTACAGCATGTCTTGTAAGATTTCTGGTTCTACATAGAATCTTAGTATTGCGTGCAAAGTGTCATGATATAACTCGAATATTTTTCTAATTTGAAATGCTGGGTATAAATGTGTACATCATACTTTAAATATTAAATTCTATGGAATAAAAACATTTCTGTTTATTTAACCATCATGAAAAACTTTATTATGAACAGTATATAAAACACATAGACAAAACGATGAGCGCCGACAGAACCAATTTCAACAAATCTTGAAGAAAAATTGAATTACACAAATCACCCTACAAAATAAGAAAAAAAAAAAACAGATGCCATTATATAACTTTTTTAAAATTTATTTGGTATTGAGATGACGAAAACGTTATTATTCGCTGCACAATTGCACGTTTTAACTATAAAACAAGAACATTAGTTGAGCCCACAGGCGCTACGTGCAAATTAGCATAAGCCGTAATTAATATGCAATTACGTTTACTAAGCAAAATGAACAGTCACCATGGCGCGGTTGTCTCGGGTCATTAAAAAATTGTTGTTGATAACATGTATGATGTTAGTGACTTGAAAATGGGCCAAAAAAAAACTTCTCACCAACTTGCATTCAATTAAAGGAACGATGCCAAGTTTAGCCTAATTCAGTAGCCTTAGTTGAGGGTTTTGTTAACAAGGTGTGTACAAATCATAATAAAAAAAAACAACTCGTGCTTTCTGTCGCAAAGTTTATTTGTTACAAAATATTACACCCAACTAACAAACATTAATATAAACTTATAAACACAAATACTGTGAATCGTATGAATAGAGACATGAAATCAATGACTGTTGGCCAGGAACGTCGAAAGCCAGAACGCGCCCAGGGGCAAACATCCTCGCCGGGCTCCCTTTCTCTCTCTCTTTTTTAACATTT
>NW_013666221.1:88832-94469 GCF_000517525.1 Limulus polyphemus
TGTATCAAGCGTTTATATGCAAAGAAAAGCCAAAAACTATGTTTTTTTATAATTAAATGAAGATATAGCCTAAAGATGCTTTGCGGGCTTTAGAGCATAATCAGATTTTATTCGCCCGGGCCCCTGGTCGATTTCCCCACTTCGGCGGGCCTGCTGTTGGCACATAACTCAGTCAAATACATAAAAACGACCTAGAGTAGAGGCTAAACTTGGCACCAGGCAGTCTAAAGGAACTCGTTGTGAAGCGCAAGGGCGTTTTTGTCCCACCCATTATTAAGAAGCGATTTTGTGACTTGTTTCCATTTTCTTCGGGGTTTCGTTTTGACGTTGGCTGTGTTCTTGGCATGTAGAGCAATACGACATCTATACCTAACATGCCACATAACACATTGTCTACATTCTAACGTCAGGAGAAATAATTATGTTGTCAGAGATCGTAATAAACAGAAAATCATTTCAGGTTCATTTCTTGAGTTTGTTTTTTATCTCGCAATTATTTCATGATGAACAATTGTTAAATCAACTAGTAATGATTTTTTAATTGATAACTTGATTATAAACATTATGTTATGCTGTAAAATTATAAACTGGATGCCGATACTCACACCAACCACCATAATTTTCACTTTATGTTGACATATGTTACAAAACTAAGTATTTAAAACTATTCAGAAATCACCACAGTATAAATTCCACCCACGTATGTCAGCGTGTAAGAATTATCAACACAGGCTAAGTAAGCTATGTCAAAAAATTTCAATCAGTTCAGAATATCAACACAGGCTAAGTAAGCTATGTCAAAAAAATTTCAATCAGTTCAGAATATCAACACAGGCTAAGTAAGCTATGTCAAAAACTTTCAATCAGTTCAGAATATCAACACAAGCTAAGTAAGCTGTGTCAAAAACTTTCATTCTGCTCAGAATATCAACACAGGCTAAGTAAGCTGTGTCAAAAACTTTCATTCTGCTCAGAATATCAACACAGGCTAAGTAAGCTATGTCAAAAAAATTTCAACCTGTCCCGAATATCAACCTTGGCTAAACTATGTCTAGATATGTCAACTAGTTCAGTATATCAACATAGGCTAAACAATGTCTAGATATGTCAACTAGTTCAGTATATCAACATAGGCTAAACAATGTCTAGATATGTCAACTAGTTCAGCATATCAACATAGGCTAAACAATGTCTAGATATGTCAACTAGTTCAGAATATCAAAATACACTAAGCTATGTCTAGATATGTCAATAGAGGTTTAGTTGTGGTAATATAACTCCTAGTTTCGGATTTGATATTACAACTAAACTACAAACAATTACTACCACTGTACTACGATAGATCAAGAACTTTTTCATTTTCATATTTATTTGAAAAAATCATATATTCGATTTTGAGAACCTTTAGTAAATTGAAATTAACAAGATAATTCTCCATAATCTAGACTTAGCCACCACAGTGGACTTCTGGTAAGTGCTGTCACAGATAACACAGACAGACGACGTTGTTTAGCACTGTAACCCAACGTCGGCTCAAGTACAAGGTGATCATAAATGTCAAATGATCAAACCCGGACATTCCGTTAAGAGTCGTGATATGTCAACTCGGTCTGATGTGTTATATGACATTTTAGATATGAATATCGTATTGCTCTACATACCAAAAATACAGCCAACTACATACAGAAATGCCGGCAAAGTCTGAGAACATCACATCGCTCACTGATCATATGATTGATGATGTCACTGCAACATTCCAGCAAGGTGTGATTTATAATGTTCACAACAATTTAAAAATCTCACTTTACATTAATGTTGGTTATATTTTATATTTTTTGTCTCTAATTGTTATAATAATAGTCAAAAAGTAAATTACTAGTTTACTTTAAAAACTTAAACTTCTACGCAAATATAGTCACCTAGGTAAGATAAAACCGGGATATCTTTTATGTGTCGAAAGAGAGGTCCAAACCAGGCCTGTCCCGGACAAACTGGGACGTATGGTCGCCAAGTTCAAGAAATATAATCACAGTTAGTATACAAAAGTATCTACCTATTACGGCCAGAAATATCATTACCAGCGAGGGTACCCAACTAATGAAACAAGAAAACGAAAGGAACGTTATATTGATGACCAGGTTGATTTTCGCTCCTAGTACACAACTTACTCTGATCGGAAGTTATTTTTATTCATATAAAATAATACCAACGTGTACTTAGCACTAATAATAAGAGGTGAGTCTTCCCTTTTGTTTTTTACTCAAACGTATAGGTAATATTAGTAATTCTTGTACACGTAGACATGTATATACATAAATACTTGAGTAAACTAGAAAATACGGATGGAAGCGGGCGAAACAATATAAAATTAGTTGAATCAACTTATTTTGTCAATAAAAAAAACTGTATTCATGAAATGGTTCTTACACAGAACTCCTTACAATACATTCAGAGACTTGCAATAAATACTACTTTAGTTATACTTCCTGTACTTTATATATTTTACGTTTCTGAGTATAACATGCAGTTCTCTGGTTTGTAAAAAGTATGCTATAGTTCCAAAACCTTCAGTTAACAAATTTCTTTATTAATCCCGCAGTACAACGAGTTACAAGGTTTGTTTCAGAATCTTCGAACTAAGCTACACATACGGCTTTGTGAGTACTGCAATCCGATTTTTAACTGATAAAGTAACAGCTGGTCAACAGCATTTTCCGCCAACTGTTGGGCTACTCTTGTGCGACTGAACAGTGGGATTTGACCTTCACTATTATAACACACCCACGACCCTAAAATACGAATGCAACAGGCCGCGAACCTTGAACTTCAAGATTCACAGTCCGATTATGAATAAACTCTGGGCCACGCCTGACTCATTTATAAAGTGCTTTTGAGTACAATATGACGTGTGTATTTATTTATACATGTACATAACAATGTATAAATGCATAGATCTTACACAACTAAATCGTCATAAACAGAACACGAATGTAGTACACAGACTACATACATATATATATGTATATATTTGCCTTCGTTTTACACTAACTAAGATGGTTACTCAGCTGCTATGTTTCAACACCATTACATACTGCGAGATACACTCATGCACCTTTAACTATACCAAAGTCACGCGTTTCAAATAGCGTTCATTATGACGGATATGATTACATATCATGCACAGTAGACGTGGAAATTGTTCTTGCTGCAACTGACGAAGATTACTTCCAAAAACTGGTTCTTTTGAAACAGATCTTCGGCACATTTGATATACAATCACGCACGTGTTAAAGTAAAATAATTCAGTATTAATACTGTATTTTAATAATAATAAAAAAGTCTTATCTGATATTATAAATCGTGGTTTTATCGACTGATATTATTTCCCAACCTAAATTACTGTTATTACCAAACCACACAATTTAAAATATTCTAATCAACTTAAAACTTGTATATATACTTATATACTGAAAGGACAATATCGTTATACAAGCAAAATGTTAAACAGTCAACAAATCCATATTTTAGTTCATTGGAACACTATTTGTTTCCCATAAAAAAAAAGAAACTATTACTTATCCCATTACGTCTATTTATTTCTATTTGTAGTGAATACAGAGGTTTGAGTACGTTATATTAATTCTGAATATGTTAATCAGAAAATCACATGATTACCATGGTATCAGTAGAACGGCAGGTATAAGAACTATACCTCGACACTGCTTGGTTATGTGATGCCACTCAATACTGATCGCTTTTGGGAAGGGTGTGGGCGAGCCCTTTCCAACGCAAATTATTCATACACTCACTCACATCATAAAGATATATTCAGAACACTTTTTAAAATTTAGGAAACCAGGACCATCTAGAAAGAGACCTGCAACAAGTCGTACCCCAGCCATGATAAGCAAAGTACGGCGTTTTGTGGCAAGTAAGAAAGAATTCACGAACACAAACGCCAAGGGCGAAAGCTGTTCGTGTGGTTTGTTTGTTTGTTTGGAATTAAGCACAAAGCTACAAATGGACTATCTGCGATCTGCTCACCACAGGTATCGAAACCCGGTTTCTAGCGTTGTAAGTCCGCAGACATACGTTGTGCTACTGGGGGACTGTTCATGTGGCCTAAGCAACAGTACGCAACACAGTCAAGAATGATCTTTGTCTTGAAACGAAGCCAACGGGGCATGGATTCATCAGAATAAAGCTTTCAGTCATACCTCCCGTTCAACTGCCGCATACCTCAAGCAACTGGAGAATGAAACAGGTATTAATGCTATTATACAGACATACCGGTCAAGTCGCCGAATGCAGCACCTATGGATTTTTGTGCGATCGTACTGTTGAAACGAGCGCTAGGAAACCATCGACTTGGAAAATAAACTAAATGGATTTTGGAAAGCTAGCAAGGAGGAGTGGTGTGTTTTAGATATGACAGTCTAACAATGAAGTATTTTGCAATGGAACCTAGGCAGCAAGGCTATTTTCAAGGTGAACGGTCGTCAGATAGAGTATGACCGGACGCGATGAAATGAACTAGTGACATGTTGCTGCTCCAATATCATTTTAATATTACATTAATAGTACATACTCAAACTATGTATACGTATACAGATTGAATGAACAATACATAATTGTATGTGACCTATCATGAAAGATAATAATGATTAATAATAAGCATTTCAAATTTTCATATACATACGGCATCAATATAACAGTTTTATAATATACTCTTTACCTCAATATAATCATTGTGTAACACATCACTGAATGACAGGATGTGGCTCACGCAGCTTCAGACATTCTACATTAAATTAACCTGCCCATATATTAAGACAGAAGAAACAGGAAGGAAACAGAGGTAAGTGGTAAGAATGCGTTTCATCTATTACCTCCTAGGATCCTCGATCCACATCTTGGCAGTTTTGTTTTTGAAGTGCGTACATACTTACTTAGTAGTTAATGAGCATGACAATTATAGTTAACTTGCAGATACCCGCAAAACATTTGAGGTTCAATTCGTATCTTTATTGCAACAGTACTTCTTTACATACAGGATTTCTAGAATAATACAAAAAAATTCTAATCGCAGACACCAAATTCTCTATGTTAGTCCACTTGTCTTAGGCGTAACATTAGTTAAGCTTATATTAAGTACGGCCTATATTCGATAGATGATAAATTAACACTGTAACTTGTGAACATTTTTTGCTTTAGTTTAGTTAGGGCTAAAGTTTACCGTACTTAATACTATCAGTAAATAAACTTATAATGTTATTCTACGACCTAGAGTTAGACCTTTTCAAAACTTGTATAAGCTGTCAATATGTTGTTGTACAAAATGTCTACTAAGGTATATTTACATCCACCTTTTGTTTACATCTATTGAAATGAAGTGCGCGCGCATGCGTATTTAGATAGTTAGGTGTGCGCGCATTTTCAGGACAGGCAAAAACCGAGTATTGTTGTAAAAGACATAAATAAACTACAATCTATACAAAACTCACTTATCACCACACCATATAAAGTCCCCGTAGCACTTCATCAACATGTATGCACAGTTATGCAAACTATAGCCGATACTCTTGCATAATACTCTAAATTACTTTGAGAAAAATTGTCAAAAGAATGACCTACTCT
>NW_013666221.1:95403-101120 GCF_000517525.1 Limulus polyphemus
TACTCTGTGAACTTGATCGCTACTACATACATGATGGAAGTAGGCCGAAGTACCTCTCACCTGTGAACATATATTTTAGAAATAGGAATTCAATAAGGCCACCTATTACTAGACCTTAAACGAGTTTGGACTAAAATAAATACATTTAAAAAAAAAGGATATTTTATGTAAAATGTATTATGTTAGTTTCAAACGAGTGAAGTGTGTTGTCCGTATATATGGAACTGTTCGCTAAGTGTAAGACTTTACCACACCGAATTAAGTGATGTTATGCATAACACACGAATGTAAATGAAGATACTTACATGAACATTGTCACCATTGTCGTATCAACATTCAACAGTATCAAAACCATAGTTCGGAAAGGAGGTCATTTGTACCTGACCCTCCCTGGTCTGTTAAGACCAAAATACCGGTCATGAAACATATTATTATAGATTTTACAGTTCATTAACATTCACGATTTATTTATACTATCTCTGTGTAGAAACAAGAGTGAAATAACCATCAGTTACAGACTCCCACATAGCAAATACTAACAAGCTGGAGTTCGTTTGTATCTGAGAATAAAAAGGGGCCCGGCATGGCCAGTTGGTTAGGGCGCTCGACTCGCAATCTGCGAGTCACGGGTTCGATTCCCCGTCACACCAAACATGCTCGTCTTTTCAGCCGTGGGGGCGTTATAATGTGACGGTCAATCCCATTATTCGTTGGTAAAATAGTAGCCCAAGAGTTGGCGGTGGGTGGTGATGACTAGCTGCCTTCCCTCTAGTATTACACTGCTAAATTAGGGACGGCTAGCGCAGATAGCCCTCGTGTAGCTTTCCGCGAAATCCATAACACACAAACAAAGAAGAAAAAGGTCAATGGGAACGAATAATTTGCACATTTAGTTTCTTCGACTCCTTTTGAATTGCCAGAATTTTTTTAACATTCAGTGATCCAAAGTATGGAGAAGTTAACGGTTTGTTTCCTTTCGTATATTCACGCAAAGCTAATCAAGGACTATCTGTGCTAGCCGTCCCTTATTTTGAACTGATAGTTTACAGAGAGGATAACTAGTCAACAGCACCCACCGCCAATCCCTCGGCTATTTTAATCAAAAAGGCTTTTACCATCATTCTTATAACACACCAACAGCCTCAAAATAGGGAGCGTTTTTGTTTTGCGAACTTTTGACCCGGAGATCAATAGCCCAGTACGCTAAACCATAGGGCTACGCTCGCCCAGAAGTCGACGGAATGAGAAAGTATTTATGAGATGAAAAATTAAACAAGCAGATTTACAACTGCAGTTTAACAGAGATACGTGATATTATTTGTTATATCTATTATATTGCATAAATGCACACAATTTAATTCAATTGTTCAAGCAGGCAAACTACATACACCAATACCGATGAACTTTGTACCTTAGTATGATAATTTTACTATATAATCTGCCCTTCTGTAACTTAAGTTATAAATTCAAATTTTACGTATATTTACAGACTGTTTGTCGCTGTAATTCAACTCAGTGTTCTCATTTTTAGGGATTTTTCAAGCTGGAAACAAATAAAATTATAAAATTGAAGATTTCTATGGATTTCAGCTGTTTTTCAAGAGATTCTTTGTATTGATTTTTTCTGTTCTCCCAACTACTTTTCCACTAGTTCTACTGTTGGTGTGTTTGAAAAATGTATTCCGAGTGATATATGTTGCCTTGTGCAGGTAGGTATATGTGTTCAGCCATCCTTGTCTGAGTGCTGTGGACTTCATTAGGGGCTTTGTTTAGTTCCTAACCCTGCAGCTTCACATGAGGTCCCCACTTTTCTTAGTATGGTGTCGTCTGATATGCCTAAAAATGATTGTTACCATAGGTTTATCAGCAATTCGACAGGAGAGACTGAGGGCCCTGAGCTACAGACACCACACCATTTAGGATTAGTACCTCACTCAGAGAGATGATAGTAGCTGCGACTACGTGATAGTCACATGCCAGTCTGGCATGATTGCACTGAGGGATGTTTCAGATTCCAAAAATATACTTTTATTAGAGTAACACTATAACTTACAGGTATATTGCCTAGTTAGCTCTAGCATTCGCATAGTAAGTTTTCTTTATTGACTTAATATGTGGCAAGGAGGATTCCTCTTCCAAATGCGTTTTCTTACTTAATGTTTTTGTCAAAAAATTAATGCTGTTCTAACCGTGTAGGACAGATTTTACTCTGTGACTGTCCTTCTCTTAAACATAATGCTGTTCTAACCGTGTTGTACAGATTTTACCCTGTGACTGTCCTACTCTTAAACATAATGCTGTTCTAACCGTGTAGGACAGATTTTACCCTGTGACTGTCCTACTCTTAAACATAATGCTGTTCTAACCGTCTAGGACAGATTTTACCCTGTGACTGTCCTACTCTTAAACATAATGATGTTCTAACCGTGTAGAATAGATTTTACCCTGTGACTGTCCTACTCTTAAACATAATGCTGTTCTAACCGTGTAGAATAGATTTTACCCTGTGACTGTCCTACTCTTAAACATAATGATGTTCTAACCGTGTAGGATATTCTACACGGTTAGAACAGCATTATGTTTAAGAGTAGGACAGTCACAGGGTAAAATCTGTCCTAGACGGTTAGAACAGCATTATGTTTAAGAGTAGGACAATCACAGGGTAAAATCTGTACACGGTTAGAATAGCATTATGTTTAAGAGTAGGACAGTCACAGGGTAAAATCTGTATTTCACCCTGTGACTGTCCTACTCTTAAACAGAGTCACTTAATAATATTAACTGAGTGTTACTTGCAGTTTTACATCTTTATAACAGCTCACTCAGAGTTTGAACACTATGCGTATCACCATATTTGGACAGAGAGATATTTTATAGTTTATTTTTTTAAACTGTAGAAGTAGATGTGTTTTATTTCTGGGGGGAAAACATTAATGACAAATATCTGGGTTTTTTTTTAAATATCAAAACGGGATATTTGAAAATAAGAATAGGAATATTCCATTTCAAAATAAAAAACGTGAAAGCACAGATTCAATCTGTCATAACTTCCAGGTAGCCGACAATCTTAAGCCGTCTCTATTCTCATTGGTTTATTGATTATTGAGCCTTGGCGATTGGACAGACGACTCTCTTAGACTATGGGTCCAATGTTCACATGGGTATACAGACTGTCATAGACATCAGGGGCGGATTTAACGGTCAGCTAAAGCTGATAGGGCCGCTTTATATATCAGGGGTTATACTTTATCTCTATTATGTTTATTAAGTCTCTCAATTTATTCAGCTATCTGTTGATATTACTTGCTTTTGTTTGATGTATAATACTGGTATGAATAGAGCCCGCCGGGCCCCATTTTTTTTTTCTCAGCTGACTAGGCATTTAGGCTTAAATCCACCCCTAATAGACACCCAGTGTGATTGTGTTAACGTCCTTTATATAATATCTAACAAATGTTAATTTAACTTATATAGTCAAGTGTCGTAGAAATTACTCATTATTAGCTCTTGTGATTATTGATTTCACTTACTTGATCGTTGCATTTACCTTCTTATTTTCTAACCCAATCTTATCGCCCCCCCAGTAAATTACCTTCTTACTTGTTAATCCAATGTTATCGTCATCCCCCAGTAATTTACCTTCTCACTTGTTAACCCAATCTTATCGTCCCCCCAGTAATTTACTTTCTTACTTGTTAACCCAATCTTATGCCCCCCCCCAGTAATTTACATTCTCACTTGTTAACCCAATCTTATCGCCCCCGCCAGTAATTTACCTTCTCACTTGTTAACCCAATCTTATCGTCCCCCCAGTAATTTACTTTCTTACTTGTTAACCCAATGTTATGCACTCCTAGTAATTTACCTTCTTACTTGTTAACCCAATCTTATCGCCCCCCTCCAGTAATTTACCTTCTTACTTGTCAACCCAATCTTATCGTCCCCCCCCAGTAATTTATCTTCTTACTTGTTAATCCAATCTTATGGTCCCCCCAGTAATTTACCTTCTTACTTGTCAACCCAATCTTATCGTCCCCACCCCCAGTAATTTACCTTCGCATTAAATTAAAATACATATTGTGAGCTACAAGTATTATAGTTAGAAGAGAATTTATACGTATACATGCATTAATTTTACAGCTGTACTTAAGAAACAAACACAACAAGGACAGGTGTTTCACCTAGAAACAGAAGTTTGTTTAGTCAATCTTGTTTTTGAAAAACCAAATACGTCACTTTACACATACATACATGCGTTTATTTCTTGAAGCCGTTCGTACAGTATATTCGTCACAATTTCACCAACCAGGTGTGTTTAAAGGTTTACGTGACTACCTACTTGATAAGACATGAACATGTGCAATACACGTAACAAAAACGGTAAAACAGGGATAACTGAACGAAAATTTTAGTTGCAAAATTAAATTTGAAACGTCTGTTCGATAAATTCCAATGGAACCAAATAATGTGAATAATAGAACGACTTAAAAAACTATATTCAATCATATATGATTAACTGTTGAGAAATAATAAAATTATACCTAATTGAGACCTATTGGGTAACGACAACTATAATATTTAATATTTTGTGCAAAGCTATATATACAGGGGTTATCTGAGCATAAGCGTTTCTAATTTTGGACTCATGGACTAGAAGGACAGGTGATAGCTCACAGCACCCACCGCCAACTCTTTGTCTGACCGCCCAGTGAGTGTTCACCGTCTTTCTTATAGCGCACTCATAGCCCCAAAGTGCGAAGCGCATTTTTGCGGCATCAGCTCGCGAATAATTAAGAACGAATGGTTTGTTGTAGAGCCGTATTGCTGTGTTTACCGCGGGGAATCGAATCCCGGATTTTAGCGTTGTAAGTACCGTAATCTCACCGCTGTCCCACCGAAAAAAAGAACGAACGGCATTCTAGCTACTGTAGTTTTAATGTACTTTTAAAATCAATTTACACGTGTTTACTTGTATAGTTACCAGACAGTTTCACTGATGTAGCTAAGACTGAATGAAACATGTAATTATATATATACACACACGTGTGTCACAGCTTCTCGAATTAGGTGCTCAAAAATAACTAATAAGCACCAAAAAGTGTTATATTATCACAGTTTCTTCTATTATTTCAGTTAAAAACGGCATTTATCTACACAAAAATTATATAAGAGATATATTTTCCTAACTTTAAAGCAGAGCGACGCACTCAACAATAATTACATATAATAAAACCAAGTGACGGCGCAGGCCTGCACACCCATCTAAAACAAATGATAATCATCTATCATACTCAACCAAACAAACATACACTTCTAACCACGCACTTACACAAGTTAGATAACGATAAAATTCAGATCATGTTAGTTTCCAGTGTTGTTGTATAATTGCCATAATCAAGTATTTCAATGTGAAAGTTAGTAATTCAAAACTTTCGCACATCATTACCTTTCCCTATTTGTTGTTTCGTGTCATTATCCACAAGTTACCGGTGTAGAACTTATCAAAAGATGGTTCGGCATGGTCAGGTGGTTAGTGTACTTGAGTCAAAATCTGAGGGTCGCGGGTTCGAATCCCCGTCACACCAAACATGCTCGCCCTTTCAGCCGTAGGAGTGTTATATAGTAGCAGTCAATCCCACTATTAGTTGATAAAAAAGTAGTCCAAGAGTTGGCGGTGGGTGGTGATGACTAGTTGCTTTCCCTCTAGTCTTTCACTG
>NW_013666221.1:102041-129366 GCF_000517525.1 Limulus polyphemus
TTCACTGCTAAATTAGGGACGGTTAGCGCAGATAGCCCTCGTGTAGCTTTGCGCGAAATTCAAAAACAAACAAACTTATCAAAGGAATGGCTGAAATTATAATTGTTGGGGAGCAAAAGAGCACATTAGTACTGCAACTATACCGAGCTTCCAGAGTACTTCTTACGTTGTGTGCGTTATTCCAAGGGATGCTTATATTTGGATTATATGTTTCATGGAACTGCAGAACCACGTTCATGAATGTACATAAACATATATTAGTAAGATAGAAATTCAAATGATGATTTATGAAACAATATCTTAAAAGAGAAGAACCTTTTCCTGCCCATAACATTTCAATAAAATCATTTTATTGGTGTAGTAAGCTTCAGTGACATCAGCATTTCAGCACAGAAAGCACGTTAATACGGGCTTCACAATAGTTAAAAATACACATTTATGTTCAAGAATTATGCGAATGTCATAAGCATACTTCAGGAATAGAAAATTAATTTAGAAAAAAAAATCAATGTTTCCATCACCTGCTCCTGACGACACGGACCTGTATATCCGGTTATGTAGGCATGCCTACATTAGTCGACACATGGATTAAACTCCGTGATGACAAGAATTCGCTGTCGTCTATGAGGATAGTGACATGTCTGAAGAATCGCGCACGTATGAATTTTTATAATGTGATAACTCCTACCTGGTAATGTAATCCGTAAGACATTCCATAGTTGCAGCTGACGTCCAGGGAATTTGGCGCGGCGTCGTTGCCCACTTGGTAGAAATTTAGCTGCGCAGTATCAGTGGAGACCACGTTGTCGTAAGGATACATCGTGAGTGGACATGTGGACGTCGTGACGCACTAAAAATTGATGTGAAAAACAAAGTAAGAGCCCAAGCACGTAAGGGATGGTCCACCGGAGAAGGCAGGACGCCCTGGTTCTTAGCACGGGTTGTACCAATTGTTTTTCAGGGGAGTCAAAGTATTCAAGAACCCAGCCTGAAAGTGTGCGTCGAATGCGCCTTGATCTATTCGCAACGCACTCGCTGTCTATAAAATACACAACTGATTGCGCTTTCTCTCTCTGTCTTTAAATAACTGCCTATATGTGACGTGTTCGAATCCTTCTGAGTTAAGTACTACAGAACGCGTCTTACTATTACTATTTCCGCGTGGAGTGTCACTATTATAACTTTTGCATTTCTTTAAAAAAAATTAAAGTTCACGGTATGCCGACTTTTATCACTTTTTTTTGGTATTACAGCTTGCGGTACATATAATTTTATTATGAATCTTGTGACTACTCTACATACATGTCATAATTATTGTTTATATACTAAAAAGCAGGCCAAATACTGTACGTTACCATACAGTTCTGCGAATTAAAAGTTAATTTTTTTATTTACATATAAAAACACCAAAGCAGTATATGGCAATGTTTCTCAGCCGGATTTGCTAGACGACCCCCATGTCTAGGCTTTGGTCGTCACGACCTCCCATTACCTCTACCAGGATGAAAAAATTCTTGATGTTTCTTGGTGTAGTTCGTCATAGTTCATAACAAAGGTGATATGTGCACCTGAAAGACACCCTGATGACTAAAAATAATGACTCAGTGCAGACAGCTCGTGACCCCTGGAAACCCGCTCGCGACCCAAGGGTGATCGCGACCAACTGTTTAAGAAACACTAGTATATATTAACCTTGTAAGTGTAAAGCTCTTGCACAAAATGTTCGGGAATGTTTGACATCTTAGAACAGAGTATTAACAGATTTGCGTTAGACCTACACTATTATTTATACATACAAGTAATTTATTGGAAAAGTAGATAAAATGGAATCATACAGATACACACGTTTATAGGAAGCATTTATTAACTGTCCGATGCAATAACAACAATACAAGGTGTGAACGAGATTCTCGAACAAAGCGTAAGAGGAGGAGGTTTTGTTATTAAGCAACACAATGGGCTATCTGTGTTTTGTTATAGAGCAAAGCTACACATTGGACTATCTGTGTTTTGTCCACCAAGATTATCAAACCCCGATATTTAGTTGAACCATCACAACCCTACCCAAACCGTTTTGTTTTAGAGCAAAGCTACACATTGGACTATCTGGCTCTTTCCAAGAGTGCGGAATTGAACCACAGATCTTAGCGTTGTAAATCCCTAAACTTAACGCTGACCCACCCGGAGACGAGGATGAGGGAACAGAAGAAGAAATATACTTCTGCACATCCACATACCTACTTTACCGTAGTTTTTAACTGTATAAGCCAAAATGTTCATTCCAAAGGTACTTCAATGATGAATAGTTACTTTTTAAAAGCTGTCGAATGTGAAAAAATGTAATTCATTATTTGATTAAAGAAGTAAAAAATACTAAAGACGACGTAGTATCAAAGTTATAATCAAACAGTGCAATGCGCCGACTCTGCTTCTTACACCCTCAAGTCATGATTATGGCCTCCATATTTTTTTCTTTAAAAATAATCACATTATTTGAAAATAAGAAATGCAGCTTATATGTAACATTCAATATCTGTATCAATTTATGTAGAAGAAAAATTCGAGGTTCTGTGATCTGTTAACGACAAAAAAAAAAGTCAATCGTGCTCACAATTTGGGACCTTGGGTGCGTTATACGAATTATGGTCGATCAGATTAGCCCATAAGTTGACTAACTGCTTTCCCTCTAGTCTATCACTTCAAAATCAAGGACGGCTAGCGCACACAGCCCTTGAGTAGCTTTGCACGAAGTTCAACAAATAACAGTACAAAACTTCATATGTTCAACATCTACACTAAAGGAGTAGGTAGGGCTAACATGTAGAACCTATGTAATTAGAGATACTTTGAGGTAAAAAGACAAATACTTTAAAGGAATTGTTTCAAAATGTAAATATTCGCGATTCTTCCCACCCCACCAATCTCTCTAGCTTAATATGACACTACCTATTAAGCAGAGAAAAACGTGTACTGTGTTTCAGAAACTTGAATGGAAATGATTGTTTCAGACGTTCACGCAAAACTACACAAAAGATATATGTGTTAGCTAGTCAACAACACTAACGCAAACTAAAATCTAATTGAGAGTACTGATTGTCGCTCTTATAATGCACCCATAGCCCCAAAGTGTGGAGCGCAATTTGGGGGCAACGGGACGCGAACCATTGTAATAAAACAGAATTAGTAATTTCAATAGAACAACACAAAACAAATTGTGCGATGATTCAAAATTCTTGATGATTAATTTATTTATACGGACAACACAACTTTGACATTTGTAATTAATTATTAGATATTGTGCAATGGCCACAACAGGTTGAACAAAATATAGGTAACCAGCTCCTTCTTCTAAGTACGTTTATTCGAAAACTGAAAGGTACCTAATAAAAAGGATGCCACAAAGGTATTAATGATCAAAGAAATAAGAGCTATATGAAAATATTATAACCTGCTTAGAAGTTGAAAGGTGTTTAGTTTTATATACCGAACATTAAACGCTACGTGCAACAAGACTGTGCATGCCAAGTCATAACTACGAAATACGAAACAGGAACATTAAACTGGTGTAAAAGAAGTTGCGTGTGTGTCGGTACAGTGTAAAATGGCATGAAATGTGCAAAATTGGGCTGACAGCAGGGAAAAATAGGCTACTCCAGGATCAACTTCCACTCGCACACCGGATGTAGTGAAGAAAATGAAACAGCTTGTTACTGAAAGTCTATTGCAGCTAAGGTAGAAGCTTCCATTGGACCTGCAAACAAAATAATTCACAAGGCATTAGGTCTACAAAAATGGCACAGCAGCCATGTTCACAAGCTTCTTTCTCCCAAAGCACGTGCAGAACTGAAGACCAACCCATCACAAGCTGTATCTGGCATGTGACAAATGAAAGTATCTCATAACATTTCATGATGCACATGTCTATTTAGGTGTCTTGACAAGTTTGGACAATTCCTTATCGTGATTATAAGTTATAGATACAATGATAACCTACTATGAGAATTACATTAGGATAAGGAGAAGACACCATCTCTCTACGGAATAGATGCAATAAAGCAGGCTTCCATCAACATAAAGCATTCACCTAGACGTCCAAGTTGGCATGCCTGTCTGTTCCTGCCAAAAATCGAAGTCAAACAAGAATTCATGGCACACCATATGGACACCGGTGTCTTGACGTTCTTTAACGAGTCCTCAGATGTAGTTTTCAGTGCACGGTTGAAGGACTACGGAATACATTTAATGAGGAGGAGGTCAACATTAACTTAAGGGTTTCATAAAATCATCCTTTAGTGGAAATTGCGCTGCGGAGTAGTAGTCCATAACCAGAACCATCACATAATCGGTAGTGGAAGAAGAGAGGAAATTATTCTTATAATATTAGCGTTGATGATAAACACCCCACCCCCTCTCCCCTGCACTTAATAACACGTTTCTTAAATGGTCAGGAAACTTAATTATTTAGAACCTACTGCCAACTTAATTCGGAAATTTTATCCTATGAATAATAATAATCATAAAACACTGAGAAAATATGTAAGCGCACGCGTGTACACGTTATTAGAAGACACTGTTTCACAATATAAAACTCTCTCTCTTTCTCTCTCACACACACGCACACAAAACAAATGAGATACCCGTATACAGTATTTTTCGAATCTTAGAATGATTTACCCAGTTTCATTATGAAAAGTTTCTCTTAATTGTGTAAACTGTACACGCGATCTTAAAAAAAAGCGATGCCCTACCAAATTAAAAGTTATGTATGAATTAGTCTCGTACAGCTACGAAAAGTTTCTTAAATGCTAGCTGAATATAAAAGTAGTTTATTATTTTATATAGTGCATAACTGTCAAGCTTTCGAGCAAATAATAACTTCATCTCTGACTTACATGACGTTAAATTATGCTTTTTTGGACAATATTTGACTGATAAAAACACACCCACACACAAATAAAACAAAAAAACACGCATTTCTCAAATAATACTTGAATATTTCTACTATTACATATTATTCTTTTTTTTTTTATACTGGCACGCTTTAATCGCTGCATCAATCTTTCGTATTGTTATCAAACGTTATTGAATTACATCAAAATTTTGTTTGTTCGTCTGCTGGATTTCGCGCAAAGTTACATGAGGGCGATCAGTGTTAGCCGTCCTTAATTTAGAAGTGACAGACTAGGCCACTAGGGGGAAGGCAGCTTGTCAAAATCACACACCGTCAACTTTTGGGCAACTCTTTTACCAACGAAAAGTGGAGATTGGCTGTCGCACAAAAATGTCCCCACAGCTGAAAAGGCGAGAATGTTTGGATTCGAACCCGTGACCGGCAAATTGCGAGTCAAACACCCTAACCACTAGGCTACGCCAGGTATAGATGAAAATGAAACGACGTATTACTTTTGTGAGGAGGATAAATTTGTTTAGGAAAGAAGTATGATCCTCTTTGTAACTGATATGATACACAAAAATACAAGCTTACAATAACGTTAAACACAACTATTCGTATCCCAGCCGTCTTGACGAACTCTAGCATAATCGAAAGGCATCTTCGTTACTGGATAAAGCAGATATAAGTGTGGTTGACATATTATTACATTCTTCTTTACTTTCACTCGTCAGCTCTTATACTACAAATGGTATTTATTTTTGACTTCACTTTGTTTGTTTGAAGTTAAGCACAAAGCTACACGATGGGCTATCTGTGCACTGCCCACCACGGGTATCGAAACCAGGTTTCTAGCGTTATAAGTCCACAGATAAACCGCCGTGCCACTGGGGATAATTTTGACCCCAGAAAGGCGAAAATGCCACGTGATTCAATTTATTATCCAATCAACGAACGAAATTTTATGACGTTATAGGTAAATTGTAAAAACAATGTACTAATCTTCGAATTAATTATTACGCGGCTAAGGGCACTCGACTCGCAATCTGCGGGTCGCGGGTTCAAACATGCTTGCCCCTTCAACCGTGGGGGCGTTATAATGTGACAGTCAATCCCACTATTCGTTGGTAAAAAGAGTAGCCCAAGAGTTGACGGTTGGTGGTGATGACTAGATGCCTTCCCTCTAGTCTTTCACTCCTAAATTAGGGACGGGTTTATTTGATTTTACATATATCGCTTTTGTCTGTTATGTATACAAGAACCTCTTATAAGTAATAAACGTTGTTAACCATTTTTGTACGTTTGTTAAGCACAAAGCTACACAATGAGTTATTTATGCTGTGCTCATCATGGGTATAGAAATCTGATTTCTTGCGTCCCAAGTCCAGAGACTTACCCCCTGAACCACGTGGGGGGGGGGGGGGAGGTTCCGCTTTTGTAATTAATCCAGAAGAATTACCAACACGCACAAATAATTTAAAACTATATAAACGTATCACATGAAAAACACTTGTGCAACCTAAATAGTTATGAATGAGGAAACATGGTACAACTTCTTATTAATAGTCTTTAAACTTAGATCTTTTGTAAAGTTGCACTATTTCATCCCCAAGTTATCCACTGACGAAACCACAGTTAAACATTACACATGTAAAAAAGGTAGAAATACCAATACGGCCCGTTTGAAGAAAACACATTATGATACTTGAATAGGCTTACAAGACAAGTCTTACACAAAAATTAAACGTGTATTAGTATATTATAGCTTTAATACGTTATGAATTACATACACACTTTGTGTAGGTTTTGTTTCTTTTACTCTTTCTATAATTTGTGTTTTGGAAATGTATGCATGCTTTTGAAAAAAAAAAAAAGTTAGGGTAAATAGCATAAAATGTTTGTTTGTCTGCTAAAGAGTTTGCATACTGCTTGAACGCCAATACAACACTTATTTGGTGTTTTCCTTCATTTGAGAGGTGTAAGGCAGCACAATTTCTCATAATATGTTCAATAACATCTGCATAATTAGGGTACGTTGACAGGTAACAAGACGAAGTGTCCTGATACGGGGCAATATGAAAATTTTTGAACTGAACTACAATCAAAAACTTTTAGATTAAGCTTCTCACAATATATTTCGTCGCTAATCCACGAACATTATTATTACTCATGAAAATAAAAATATAATTACTTTACTTATTAGTTTATTGTGGGTTTCATTCTATATTATTTTCTAACATCAGTAATCAATCCTCAATAAGGAAAAATATTTTCCTGTTTTACATTGGCTATATATATAACTATGAAATGATGTAAGCTCTGAACTACATTACTAGCCCAGAACTAAACAGAATGTTAGTGGATGAATGGTTGCTATAAGAACGCTGAGGAAGAGTAGCTTTGCAGAGAGCCAAACAAGGTAACATAAACATTACCTTGTTACGATTGTTAATGTATGTAAGTGATTTTTTTACGTTTCAATTATTACAACCTTTATGCTGATTTAAGTATAATAGATAAAAGATCTCCCCATTAAGGTATAGATATTGATATTTTAAGAGAAGTCATAACTGAACCACTAAACAAACAAGTTTTCTCATTCTACTGATTCTGTTCCTTTAATATCTACTAGCTATCAAAGCTAAAAAAAAGGCCTATTATCATTCTTTGGGTATTCAAATGAGGTTAGTTGATAAATCATCTATTATCATTTATCATTCTTTGGGTATTCAAATGAGGTTAGTTGATAAATCATCTATTATCATTCTTTGGGTATTCAAATGAGGTTAGTTGATAAATCATCTATTATCATTCTTTGGGTATTCAAATGAGGTTAGTTGATAAATCATCTATTATCATTCTATGGTATTCAAATGAGGTTAGTTGATAAATCATCTATTATCATTCTATGGTATTCAAATGAGGTTAGTTGATAAATCATCTATTATCATTTTTTGTGTATTCAAATGAGGTTAGTTGACAAATCATCTATTATTATTCTTTGGGTATTCAAACAAGACTAGTTGAAATCCCTACTTTTAAGTAGATTTTAAAGCTAATATTGAACACAGTGTTGTTCTACATGTTACGATGAAAGGACACAAATCTTAGTCTACCTGAACCATTCCCCGAACCAATATATTAGTAAATAATGTATACATTCATAGGCTAGAAAATTGTATCTAATAAACATGCACATGATAATGTAATGAATATGTAACTGTGTAATCTTCTGAGTGTTTCAAAATCAACCTACATTAATCAGTTTTTGTACAAACACATTACACACCATTGCACAAAATGAAAATGTGTTTATTGCAAAGCTACTACGGCTATTAGCCATTGTTCCTACTTTCAAGCTGCTGGCCACAGGGAAGGCATCCAGCTGGTAGCACCCAAGGACAACTCTTTACTTATGAATAGCGGGATTGTTCGTCAATTATAACATCTCTAAGGCTGAAATGACAGGTATGTTCGGGCCGGGTTTCGATCATGCAAAAAATAAAAATACTGAAGTTTACAGGCTCCAGATGGTGGCCCAGTAGTTAAGTCTTAGGGATTATGAAGCCAAATAAATCGGTGGTGGGCAGAGCACAGATAGCTCATTGTGTAACTTTGGGCTCAGCAACAAAACAATTTGATTACCTGTTTAATATTGTAATATTTCATGGTTGGAAAATCACTGTTCTAAAAATGCTTATCAGTTTCATTAATTGAAGACTCTCGTTAACCATTACTGAACTTGTATTATAGCCCATTATCATACATTCTTAAGTTTTCCTTATATCCTCAAATAATAACTTGGTGATAAATATTTTAATTCAACGGGGTTTCTGTTGTTTCTTTTCTAATAAGTTTGGGCTTGGACCACACCGTGATTTTTAACCACAGCTGTTACAAAGCGTCTACCGGCAAGATATTTCCAGTGTGGAATATATATATATATATATGTATATATACATATAGACGCCGTTCCTGTTTTAACAGAAGAAAATGGAAACATTATCATTAGTTATGAAGCTGCATCAACTCTATAATGAAAACAAGATGTAAAATCATATATACTTCTTAGTTTGAGAATATATATGGTACTTAAAACAAACGCCTGGGTTATTTAACCGGAACCCGTCGTGCATCATGTAGAGCCCGAACTATTTCACTCAAGAACTCACTCACAATTTCCAAAACGGGGACGTCGTTTTGCCGACAGTTTATTGCAACATACTTCCGAATCTACCTAACGTTATGACTTGCGATCCTGTCCTGCCGTAGAGTTTGTAATCGCTGCCACTGCACTCGTAAACCCAATTCCCGCTGGTTTCTCGCACGGCTAAACTAGCATACCCAAGTTGGATGTTACATAGTACATACCATTCTCATATTTCAGGGTAGACAAGAGGCCCTCGTCAAATATTATGAAAATAAATAATGATAATTGGAAAGAGTGGAAAATGCAGTAATAACGCTTATACGGATCTGTTCTAAACTAACAACAACAATACGATTTCTGACATAAATGTATTAAGATTTTGGTATTTTTATTCTAGTATAAATATTTGTAGTAAAGTTTAATTTTGTTAAGATAAAAAAAAAATTAGTCTATACTATTGTTATGAACAGCTATTTCAGTTTTAAAAGTTATAAATAATTCGTAGCAAATTTATAATAATTTATCATTTTGAAAGTGCAATAAATTCAAATGATTTCGTGCTCATAAATGTTAAAAATAGAATACGGGAATGAAAACTAAGGTCTATCAACGTTTTACTGAACAGCACATTCACAATGAAGGGGATAGCACGCTACTTCACAAGTATGATAATTGTGAATGTCGTTAATGGAAATGTGTTAATATTTGACGATGAAAATTTTATCTTTAAATCAACATGCTAAATTAAGAACATGTTTAAAATTTTTTTAAAACTTTGATATTTAAAATTTATATGTTTTAACTTGAACTATACTTCATTCACAATAACATGATTATAGAATAACATTTCACTTACAAAAACGGAAATATACTGCAATAAAACTGTTCTTTCCTGGTAACAGACTCTATTAAATGATCTTAAAACATCAAAATAAAGTATAAGTTCTTTCTGGTAACAGACTCTATTAAATGATCTTGAAACATCAAAATAAAGTATAAGCAATAAACTAAAAGAACTTTAATTAATTAAATTTATAGGTGTTAATTTGTGATTTCATGAATTAATACTTAAGATACCATCAATAGGACATTTAAAAAAAAACATGAATCTTGATGTATAACATTGAGAAAATAAGTTCTTTGTATTTATGGTAATGAAAATTCACCGTGATGAGCCTATTAAAACCTTGTAATGGTAATATTAAGTAATCTTCAGTAACTGGATACTTATGTCATGATGTCTGTTTCTACTGGCAAGTGCAAGAATTATGAAAAGCTAAAAGATTTCATAAAATGCAATTTCATGTAAAACTGCTTAAACAAACAACCCCAAGATATTTCTTATTCCATTTATAACACCAATATTCACATTCTTTATGTAGAGATAATTTTAATTAAAATTCAGTATTATTTTCATTTGATATGATATTTCACACAAATAACTTTTAAACTATTTAACTAGGGACCAAAAGCAGATGGTAATGGTTGAGTGTATTTGTTAGTTGACTAGTTTGATGGGAAACTTACCTAGATCAGTGAGAAAGATTTGCTTTTTACATGAATATAGGTTAGTTAAAGACCATCTAAACCACATACGAAAATAACACCCAGGTTATTTTACAGTACTGATGAAGACTACCAGTTTAAATTTTTTATATCAATTTTAAGAAATAAGATATTCTGTATTTCTGAAATAAATACATAGTTATGGGCTTCTCAAGATACTATTAATTTGCAAAACAATAACTGTATTATTCTCTTGAATGAGTACTATTAGTGTAGTAATTTCTTTTTAACAATTAGGTACACAAATTAAACATTCTAGAAAAAAAAACCTCATGTATAGACTATCATTTACATGTCTTGCACAACATGGTTAATGTCTGTACATCAAATACTGCATACAGCAGATAAAGGCAAATCAATGGTTAGTTTCAAGTACAAACGTTTATACTATATGAATGACAAATGATGTTTTAAATAGTTTAAAATTATAACATTTCAAACTCTAAAAGGTAAGTACTGTAAAATATACAATCTTAATTTAATAAGAAGAACTTGAAAAGTGTGGCAAGTTCTGTATGATATTAATAACTGATTTGTAATGAACTAAACTTTGCTTGAGAGAGAAAACATATGGCTTTAAGCCCATATGTCAACAATGAGTTTTGTGGTAACGTCTGCCATCCACTTGTAGATAAATGCTATGGTGTAGATTTCAAAAAACAAGCTATTTAAAAGGTGATTTACATACAGTATTAAGTGGTAGAAGCACTGACTGATATTTTTTTATTGTTGAAAGCTCCACTAATTTCCCAACTGCTAACTGATTATGGCAATAATGTTCATGTTTTCTTCTAAATATATATATATATATATGTGTGTGTGTGTGTATCTTTTGACAGAGTCCAGGTATAGCCATTTAAATTCAATACTTTCATATCTCACACATTCATTATTTACCTTCACCAAGAATAATGAATGAAAAAAAACATATCACTGAAATATGAGGGAGGAACTTTATTTATTGATGAAGCATTTATAAAAACAAAGGAAACACATGATGTAAATGATTCATATTTTTGAAGTGAAAATCTATAAAAATATGTGATTAGCAGTTGGTTTTCATGTTAGAAGGTTGATATAAAAAGCCCCTGAAACATCTCACAATAATCACAAAAGCCAAAATTGATGTGTTTTTCAATGAAAGGTTAATAAATCTAAATAAAAAGCAAATTGATCTGTGGGTACTTGAAAGATGATCAGTACACTACAAAAAAAAAAAAAAAACTGATAAAAACATTATCATTGAGTTTAACTGCATCTGAGGATTGCCGTTTCTTGTCTGTTTTACAAAGGATTATGCCATACAATGAATACATTTCTGTACAGAAGAAAATTTAAACTTAATGATATTTCAAATTCAGTACAATCAATAAAGTTGTGCCACATCTGCTACACCTTTTCTTCAATATATTTCAACCAGAACCAAGCTAATCCAACCATTTTTTTTAGTTTGCAGTGCTATCAACTAAGACTAGTTATCTCAGTATACACTGAATTTGAGTTTAGTGGTTGTTTAAACCCAGTTTTTAAATTTTCTCTTTTTTATCTCTGATTTTTTAAGGTGTATAATTAATTGTTTTCTCTCAATTTACATTTAATAATGTAATTCGTGAACAGATTTCTCATTCTCACCGGACACGTTGTCATGGCACTCATTTGATATATAATAGCAAAAATTGTCATGAAATTATGGATTTTATGTTTACTAAAAATAAACATACAACAGGAGTTCTAAAACCTTTCAATATTGTACTAAAAGTTTTGATAGAGCAAATATTTTATAACACACTTAAGAAATTACACAAATGAATCTAGTATCAGGAAAAGTTAAAATGTTGCAAAACAACTTCCTTTTATATCCTAAACCCCTCTAAACTATCGCATTCTGTAACAGATTTCATTTTTACTGAACTCTTAAGAAAAAATAATATCCTCTTATTACTGAAGCAGAATTATTTATGTAGTAACTACAACTGGAACATTAAGTGGTTTTTCCAAACATTAATTGGTTATTGTTGGCCAAATGATTCAGTCATTACAAAGGAAATTCAATGTCACTTTTATCTTAGGAGAAATATTTGTTTTTTTGGGTATGTTGCCCAACCTCATGACAAAAACAACATAAGACTTACCCACTGAATGGCTATATCTTCATTTTCCATTACCTATGAAATACAATTCAAATTTTAAAAATACAAGGAATATCAAAACTTGTCTAATAAACATGCTTAGCATTTTGCTACAAATGGAAATCATAGATATTCATGGTTCAACTGTCCTATATTGTCCTTTGCTTCTTGGAATTTCAAGAAATTCAGCAAATTCACAAAATATTACTTGTTATAAAGCAAACAGCTACATAATGGGCTTTCTGTGCTGGAAAACCCACAAACATTTATTTACACACATATGGCTCTTTAGGTTTCACTAAACTTAAACTTATAAACTCTTAAATAATCCTTTTACTGAAAATTTCAAAAGATTTTATCAGATAGCTTTAACTTTAAAAGGTTCTTAAAAATGAGATAATTAGAGCTTGGTATAGTTGGATTTGAGTTTTTTTCATAGCTAAACAACTATAACTAAACTTGATGAGTTCTACATCTGTTACGTTTTCAGAATGACCGAATGTCTTCACTTAAAATGTTTGAAACCAAACCATTTTCTCAAAATTAGCAGCATTTAATAATTCTTATAAAGAATATGTACTTTTTTTTTCTTAAAATTCACAGAAAAATCATAAATTACAAAAAAATATTACTCCATCAGAAAATATAACAACAAAAAAAATTAATAAATCAATCATCAATTCCTGACAAAACATAATATCATTAATACACACAAGCATGACCACAATTACTGATGACATACCATTTTCTAAATGGTTTTTAACCATATATAATCAAACAGTTTTATGATGATCATATGTCTACTGGAGGAAATTTTTTTCATCATCTTCAGGCAAACAATGATTCTCTGACAAAAGGATTTACTAGAAAAATTGACTTAAGAGATGCAATAGCTTTCAGAATAAACAAAATAAAAGCTAGTTTACAAAAGTTTACAGACTATAGTATAAAAATGTATTAACAATAAACATACTTACATCTCTCTTTCTTTTGTTTGTACCATCTGTAAGAGGGAAATATTTAAATTAAAAATAATAATAGTAAATTATTTAAATTTGTAATTCATAATATTCATCATTACTACGAGCATATACTGTTTGACATTTTTTTCCACAAAGTTACATAAAGGACTAGCTCTGCACAGCTGTCCCTAATTTTGAAATGACAGACTAAAGGAAAAACTGCTAATTAACAACCCTCACTGCCACTTCTTGGGGTATGTTTATTTCATTGAATAGTCAGATTTGACTGTCACTCTTATAGTCCACACATGGCCACAAAGTGCAGAGCACGTTTTTTGAGGAAATGGGCTGCAAATCATGATCTCCCAGATCCCCTGTATGAGCAAACTAGCCATTAGGCCATGCCCAGCCCACGTATATATGAAACAGGTACCTAGTAATGGTTCCTATCATTATTTGACAAAAAATACTCTGACAAACACTCATTTTCTACCTAGTAAATCAGAAAAAAAGTGTAACAAACCTTATACCATAACTACAGGAATGTAAGATAAACATCAAGTTGCCAAATTTAATAAAAGAAAAAGAAAGTAAAAAAAAAACAAAAGAAAAGTAGGAGGTATTTAACTCATTTAAAGGTATCAGATTTTTAATAACTGAGCATAACAGTATTTTAATCATGCAAATGTAGAAAGTTACTACAAATGGAACAATCCAACAGACAAGCTTAATCATTTCTAGGTCAAGAAAGAGTAACAAATCATCTTGTTTGTAGATGTGGGTAAAGCAAGCACATTATCTGTTGCAGTTTACCAAACAACAAGGAAACATCACGATGTTGGAAAAACTGGAAAACTGTTTTATCTTATCTTTTAATCATCAAGTTAATATCTCCAACATATGAGTCAATAATTCAATTTCTACAAGAGAACAATTTCCAGTAAAATAAGTCACCCAGATCTACAAAACACAGAAGAATAACATATACAAATCAAAGTTAAGATGCACAGTGAACCACAAGAGAGAAAGGAGGAGAAATCTGTGCAGTTGAATAAAAGAAAGACAACAAATATTCTAAAGGAAAACAAAAATATTTGCAACAGTGAAACATGAAGTAACCATAGGCCAATAAAACTAAATGGAAGGAAACAAAAATATTTGCAATAGTGAAACATGAAGTAACTATAGGCCAGCAAAACTAAATGGAAGAAAACAAAAATATTTGCAATAGTGAAACATTAAGTAACCATAGGCCAGCAAAACTAAATGGAAGGAAACAAAAATACTAGAAAATAGTAAAACAATGTGGTGAGAAAAAAAGTCTATATACCCGATTGCAAAAATCAATAAACTATACAGAGCAAGAGCTAAATTTCAGTGAATTGCAGTTCTCACTGATATAGTACTACAGCAGAGCAATTCTCAAATAAATTATTTTTTCAGTAAGTAATAATAAAAATACACTGCAAACAGCATCTGGTGGAAAGCCATAAGGTACTTCAAATTTTATCTAGTTGTTATATTTAGGCAGTTGGAAACCATAATAATTACAAGAGTGGGATGATTAACTCGATTAATTTATTAGTGCCATGTAAAATAATTAATTAATTGAAATTAGTGTTTCTGATTATTACTGTTTTTGATTATTCCACCTATCCAAGTAATCGAAATATTGCCATTATAATTTTTGCAATATTATATTTTTGATTAGTTAAAATTCTTTCTGCTTCTGGTTGGCAAGGCCTAGTAATTAAGAAAGTTGCCTTGTGATTTGAGGATTTGATCCATATTGCCACCAACCAAGTTTGCCATTTCAGCCATTAGTACATTATATTTGTTTGTTTATTTTTGAATAACGGCAAAGCTATTAAGACTTTTTTCTGCTACCAATTTTAATTTTGAACTACTGACCAGAAGGCAATTGATTGGCAGTACCCACTGCCAACTCTTAGGCTACTCTTTCACCAATGAATAATGACATGAAAGCTTGAATACTAATTCCATTGGCACGAGTGTGAGAAATGGTTAGAGCTGGGCAATTAATGGAAATTGTTAACTTATTAACCATCAGACTCATTATTTGTACCATTTTTGTTTTTCTAGGACCAAAGTAAATTTGTTTTCATTGATTTATACATATAATCTATCAAATACACTGTGATAAGAATTTCTGCTAGTTTGATCACATAAAAATCTAAGAACAGTTATTTTAAACGAAGAATAAGTTTCGTTTTAATATGGTATTACTACAAAAATTTGAAGGGAGAAATCAATGGAATAGTATTAATCTTATTTTCAGCTTTTCACAAGTTTCATACTAAGTTATGTATATGATACACTTTCACGTACAACAATTTAAGATTAAATTATGCCTGATGTATTAGCACTTTATTTTTCAGTTTGCATTTCTTATGTATAAATATGTTTACCCTACTGTTTACTAATTTTTAATATTTTGATTATATTCTTTAGTTTACTTCATGATTCATTTGTGTTAATTCTACTGCTCACTCTTTCTCACTGTTATCTAAGCTTCATGTTCTCGAATATCATTAAAATTTTACTGAATTTTCTACTTATATATATATATATTACATATATTAATACACAATGCTTGTCTTTATATTGAATAAATAATTTAAAAAATTTAGTACTTACACTACTAGGCCAGGTTTACAGCTTAAGTTTTCAACAAGGAGAGGGTCATCAATAAAATAATGTAAAATGAACAATTAGACAGCTGTATATACCAAGTCCAAAACTGATGTATCAATACACACAAAATACTAGAAAAAAATGCAAAGCTCTTTTGAAATGATTTTTCTAAGCAAAAACAAATACTTGTCCTATTTCCATCAATGGTCAGAATCCTTTGCCGTGGCAAACCACTGAACTGGAAGTAGGTGGCATCTGTGTTTGGGATGGCTTCATTCCCAGAAAGACTAACACAATCCTGAAATAAGATGATCTATCTTTTAACCAGTACATATACTCACTTAGAAATGATTTGAATTAAATAATCTATTTAATTTTCATTGCTTACCTGAAGAAATAGCAACACACACACACGCACGTGCAAGGCTCCAAAAACTTTCAAAACCTTAAGTTGCTTTATACGACACTTATTATACATTTTTCTCCACTGACATCGATTAGTATTTAACAACTACATGTCAAAGCAAACCAAAACAAAACCAAAAATTCAATCCCAGCCTGTATTTGCCAGTATTTGGACTCTCCTAAATTTGCTCCAGGTTATGAGGAACTTACAAAATCATATCGTAAACGTATTTGCAAAATTAATAGGCTATTTTGTTAATATAAAATAAAATGTTATGTGATTTAAACTTACATTCAAAGAGTTGACTTCCTTATGTTAAAATGATTTTTGAGCCTCATCATGTCATTACAGTCCATTTTTCCAAGTTCTAACATCTGATGACCATGCATCTAGACAATAGCCCTGCAGCATAGTGTCAATTTAACTGAGACTTTCATGTTCAAAGCACACAATTTTTCCCAGCTGCTTTCCATAATTCATTTAGTATATGGTGACATTGCTTTCTCAGTGCCCATTTCAAAAATCAAGTCACAAAGAAATTCATAAGTTCTGTGTATGGCAACTTGACCAGTATGTCTTCATATGCAATAGCATAAACATCCATTTCATTCTCAAAACGTTTGAAATATGCACACTTGAGAAGGAGATATCACTAGAAGCCTTATCTTGATAAACACACATTTTCATATACAGCTGGCAATTCTGTGTGGTAAAAACGGGTCAAGAACGTTGATTGGATAGTCAATAGAGTTCACCTGGATGTTTGCATACACTCTATTGATCCTCAACTTGTTCCTTGTGCAGTACCTTGTGATGACAATGTCATGTACCACTTTTGTGAAACATTTTCCACCATAGAAAAGTTGAAAATGGCATGAGACTTGTTACAGTTATCAAGATACATACACTTCCTCTAGTGTCCCCATGTACTGCCATTTTAACTGAGCTAGGTACCATTCATACAGTTTTCTATGGTTGGTCTTCTTTTCCTGGGTGTATCAATTTTCCAGATGGAGATTCTTTTTGATTATGTTGTGTACTATTGCCTAGAACACATGGACAGGTTTTTTCAACTGAGCTGTGTGTTTGTGGATTCTCACTTGTTACAAGATGGCACACTTTGCATACCAAGACTTGTTGCAAGTTTCTTTCTGGATGGTCAGGTGCCACAAATTGATTCATTTTTTTCTTTTTATTCCAATGCTACAAAACACAATGGATATCCCCATCTTAGAAGTTATAAGTACAACCTGAACTAATTTTTATTATCTGAATGTATGAATATTTTGCCTCAGAAAGGGTTGTTACATGCCTTTCTTAAAAGTGACCAAATTTTCAATAGCATCAAACTACTTGTATAATGCTAAATAATGTTAAAATGTTGTTCTGATATATGTTATTCCACCTTGACTTTATATACATCTGGTGTGGTTGTTATGTAACTTGCTGATTTAATGCAATGTATTTAACCCTCTGTATATATATATTGTTATATAACAGAAAGTAGTGAGTAGTCCAACAACACCCACTGGCAGAAGAAATTATTCATAGTTCATCACTGAGATAAAATATAAGCTCAAGCGAGAGCATGATTCTCATTAATTGGTAAGAAACTGCAATTTTTTATAGCATAGCATTGAAAATGGCCTATTTCTCTTAAAGGGTATGTCTTAAACACTTTTATTTTTTCTGTTAAATCTGTACTGCCTTTAAGATGTGGGTCTGGAGCAAGCAAAATAAGTGAGAACTGGGCTTCAATCTAATAAAAGCCAGAAACCACTGGACTCCAGCATAGTAAAAAATAGTTTCTCCTCTTTGTTAATTTGTTTTAAAAACTTCTAGGAGTACAGTAATTCACTGAAACATAAACCTACTACATTAGGCTCTGAATATCCAAGAACCTTACAGATATAATCATTAAAGATGAAGCACTTAAGAGTAGTAGTAGGAAACTAGGCTATAAGCAACTTACTGCATTAAAAAAAAAATCACAAACTGGTCTTGGCACTAGTAAAATTCACAAACTGATTGAAATGATTTGAACTGAAACAGAAAAACTTTTGTAAATTATATAAACCTACAAATTTAAAATATGTTTATATACGTTCACAGTTAGATCCTTCAAACACTAAAAAAGTACTGTTAAAAGCAGTAGTGAAATTCTGCCAGTACTCACAGATACTGAGTACCAGAACTTATTTTCAAGGTAGTACTAGTACCAGGACTTATTTTCAAGGCAGTACTAGTACCAGAACTTATTTGAGTTGTTTTGTCATTTTTTACATTTACATGTAGATTTTTTTCTCTTTTTAAAAACAGGTCCACTTCACCCAGCTAAGTACCCGTACTTTTTTTTTAGAATTTTACCCCTGGTTAAAAGTTGATCCAGAGAAAAATTTCATCTTAATAAGTTTCAAGGAACAAGCTTAGCTCACTAACTTTTATTGATTATACCTTAAATTAATAATAATAAAAAACATAATTGTATTTAGAGGCGGGGCAAATATTGTGATTGTTGCTAATCAAGTAATTGATTACTCCATTAACTGACTACATATGATTAATCAACCAGTAGTGTTCCTGAACAAATGATACATAGAAAAAGAAGTCAGCAGTTCAATAAGAAAAAAAAAAGAAGTTTGCAGTTGCCTTCCTTCTATTCAGCAAGACCCCCCCCCCCCATAATTAAAACAAACTTGAAGTAAACCAAAAATTGAAAAAGCTAAAATTGAACGGAGCACACAGATAACCCATCATGTAGCTTTGTGTTTCATAATATAATACCGATATTTTGAATACTTGGAAAGTTGGAATAATCAAAAACTGTACTAATCAGAAACTGCAATCACAATTGATTTAATTAGAAGTTGAGTTATTGGACAGTTAGAATAACTGAAAAAGTAATAATCAGAAACATTAATTTTGATTAGTTGATTATTTTTGTGCAAATCAATTTAATCGATCATTCAATTAATCAAAAGCAGTAACAATCAGAAGCATTAACTTTGATTAATTAATTAGTTTACATGGCACTAACTGATGTAATTGCTGCTCATAAGTAATAGATCAAACTCACCTCTAATTGTATTGTTTCAATAAATGCTTCTTTAAGTCTTAAAAAAGTCAAACAAAAAATAAACAAATATAAGGATGTATAAAAGTTAATATTTTCCTACACTGAAAATATATTACTGATAGATATCACTTCTCACAGTTACAACTATTCTCAATTTTACTGCCTTCTGGTGTGCAAATTTTTGCTCACCACTAGCCTTGAAACTCCCACCTATTTCCACGTGTATACCACATGGTACAGCTGCATTAAAGCATGCAAATTAGCATGCAACAGTCCTCCACCAACAGGAGTACGACAAACCCTCCTATCGCAACTGACTTCCTCTATGCAGTTGCACCCAATCTTCACTTTGAGATTAGGCATGAAAAATGACAATGTAAAGGAATGCATCTATCAGAAATATATTTTCTGTGGAGAAAAATATTAACTTCCAACAAGATTACTTCTCTCTTCTCACATTTACAGCTATAATCCCATACTGATCATGTGGAGGGACCAGTGCAAAAGTACCTAGATGAGCACCCATGAAATGTGCTCTTTTATGGAGAGGAAACACACTCATGGGAGACCACACCACATCTGAACCAGGTATACTCTTTGCCCATGTGGAGCCAACAGGTGTGGTGTCACAATCAAAGGGCAGAACAAGGTAACAATTCCAAATCCCTGAGGAGGAGGAATGTGTGTAAATGGCTAAGGTGCACTGGACTATAAGCAGAAGGTTAACTCCAGTCCAGACCAATGGCACTGGGAGAAATTCGACTGGTCCATAGTAGGTGGAGGGTCCTCACCCATTCACCTCAGGTCTAGGAACCAGAAGGGAAAATGGGCCTCCGTTCCGTAAACCTAAACCTCCATGTGAGGAAATCCAGCAAAATCTGCAGCAAAAAACTGAGAGAATGTACATACAGATGATGTCAGGAAGTTGGAAATGCAATGGGGAGGGTCAATTCCAGTCCAAAACTAAATGACGTTGGTGATGTAACATCAAGTACAAACTAAGAGGAAGTTCCAAGCCCACTCACATATGAGGACTTATGTTGGTTGGTCCAGCTCCAACCAAAACCAGTCACCAGGAAACTGACATCCAGGCAGCAGTAGGAAGGTTCCAGCCAGAGGGATGAACTGCAAAATAGACAGAAAAATCTAGTCCAAACTGGCAGCATCTGAAATACAACTTCAGACCCACAGTGGGAGGATAGTCATGCCTTCTACACAGACAGAATGCCACCATCCTACTCTGAGTAGAATTGTGCACACTCAGGAGGATTCCTTCAAGATCCACTACCCCAGCAGCTGGTAAGTGGTAAGGGCTCCTGCAAGAAGGGGGGGACACATCATAGAGTCCATAGAAAAGCAACACTGGAAAAAGTCCAATGGCTGACCCAAAATCTTCATTTTGAAAAGCAGACAGTTCCCGATACTGGCAATCTAAAGAATGTTAGAGATGGGCAGCAATCTCTCTCTGCTTTACTCATATTAGTTCATGAGTGTAAGGTCAGGTACAAACATACTCATGATGCAATATACCATGAGGAAAAACCTGCAAGTGGTCTTGTGAAACACACCATCTGAACAGTGAGAGTGACAGACCTTATAGATCTCACTGTGTGGATTTTGGATATCAGTATACATGGACTAATTGCCACAAAGACAGATCCATAAGTTTAAAGTAGGCCCTGAAAAAAATGAAACAAACAAAATTGTACTGGCGTATGGAGAATGGCTGCAGGGGAAGACAAAATCTGGCCCGAGCAGGAAACTGACAGATGGTGCAAGTAGCACAACATAAAGGTGTGAGGTGTGGTTCACATGCCGGCCTGGATAATCTCCTCCAAAGATAATGGAAATAAGCAGCCAAGGATGTTGGGAGGTGATGGATCTGATGGGATAAAACACAGAACTATTTTTAGGATTCATTAGAAAGGGAGTGTGACCTACAAAGGGGTGCTGTGCATGACACGTAACACATTGAAGCACGGACTGGAAACAGGAAGCAATCTGGATCAGAGCGGGAGTAAATATGAGATCTGGAAGAAAGGGTAATAGAGGTGACAGGGCAACCTAAACCCCACAATGGTTGAAATGGATGGACACATGACAAGCAACCATGAAAAATTCAGATATCTGAGAAAGGGGAGAAGCCATGCCTGAAAGACCAGTGACAAGACATTCTCCACTCATGTTGATATACAGAGATGGATGAGAAGTGGACATAATGAGACAACAGAGATGCTACATGTGTGAATAGTCCTGAACCCCTCACAAAGGACCATTAAAAATCACCCATTAAGCCACTGTGTGGGAACGGAGTGATGAAGCATTATTGTGAGAGATTGCCAGAGGAGGGAGAGGTAATGAAGGTAGTTCCTGTAGAAGGGACAGAAACCATGGAAACCAGCCTGAAAAGAGCCATAAGAAGGACTCAAGATGTAGTGAATTGAATGATAGATATTACTTGGGGTAGAAGACAGATAGGTGGTTATGTATAAAGTAAAAAGGTCCTTCCAATCTTGGCTGAATACATCCATGGTCAAAGGATGTGTAACTGGGGACCAAAAGAAAGGAAGTTTGGCATTCAATTGTGTGGAAAATGAATACAGCTGGGGTGTATCCAACTGAGAACATAACCATTTGAATACTTGGGGACTGAGAGACCTCTCCTTGGGTAGAATCTTGTTGGGACGGGACATATGAACTGCAACATAAGATTGAGGGCATCCGGTATGTGACAAGCCAGCAAACAAATCTGATGGATGTGAGCCCAGTAGAGGAGATCTAAAGTGTGGGAACATAAGGACTGGGATTGGGTGTCCCTTGTTAGGTGATGTAAGAGACAACCATCAAGTTGTTGGAATGAAACATAATTGTCATGCCCTGCAGAGATGACAGAAATTGAACCAATGCCCAACAAACAGCAAGGAGTTCCAAATGGTTGATGTGAAGAGAGACTAACAGAACAAGATCTCCAGTGTATTGCAGCACCCACTCCAATGTAAGAATGAGGCATCTGTGAAGATATGGATATCCAGATGGGGAGGAGGAACAGGCACCTCCACTGTCATGTTGTCCCTGTCTAACTATCAGCGGAAGTCAGACTGATGGGAATCAGGAAGGGATATTTGTAAATGTAGAGAGTCCCTGATGAGGTGCCATTGACTTTGTAGTACCCATTACAAGGAATACATGTGAGTATGGCACAGCAAGATAAGACCCTCCAGTGATGCTCAAGTTCTCAAAAGAGACAGAACCTCTCGTGCTGAAAGAGAAGGTACTGATAGTGCCCCCTGAACTAAAAATTTCATGGCTTGCAGACAAAGAGGAGAAGGTTGAGCTTGACTGAGATGTGAGTTGAAGAACACCTTGAGAAGAACAAGATATTGGGTGGAGTGGATAATGGACTTCTCCACCTTGAGCAGCTTCTCTGATGAGAAGTTGGGTGCCTGTGAAAAACTCTGTGAAGAATGGAGCCAGAAGAAGCTAGACATACATATAAAGATGGAAAATTGAGCTTGCAAAAATGTAGAAATGGGGCAAATGACCGGACACCCAACAGGAAGCGTAGGGTGGTGATGCCAGCCCAAAAGGAAGAGCTCAATTGATAAACATGATCCTTGTGGATGAAACATAGATAACAACAAGAAGCCCAAGCAATAGGGATGTGAAGATAAGCATCACACATCAAATCTTGTCATCCTAAGCCCTGGATAAATTCGCTCCATCTGGTAAAATTCCATGGTGAACCAAAGCACATCAAGGAAGCGATTCAGATAGGAGAGATCAAAAACAGGGCACCATAAACAGGTCTTTTTGGAGATGACAAAAAGTCAGGAATAGAATCCTGGAAGCACATGAGAAACTTGTTTGATATAGCTCTTGATGAGAAAGTCTTGAACCTCTTCTGTGAGACCAATATCCTGTTTCCCACAAGCAGGTGAAGGAATTGTGGCAGGGGATAAAGTGGGAGATGTGAGGAAATGAGGAAGAGTCATTCTGACAAAACCCAAATGACCCAAGGGTTTGCTAGGTGATGATATACAAGTGCATGAGCCTCTGAAGTATACTAACCCCCATACATAATTGATCTGCAAAACATTTGGCAGTTAATAAGGAAGGGGAGGGATCAAATGACACGGGTGACAAAAACACAACACACCTGTAATATCAAGTCTAAAAATGGTGACTGAGGTCTAGGGACTTCAGCAGGATGATAATGTGCTTGCACAGCAAAGGAAGGGGCTGTCCAAGCCTGCATCATCCTGATCTAATTCCTCAGGTAATGGCCAAATGGCTTGTAGATCAGGAGATTATTCAGCCCACATGAAAGATGCCATTTCCATATGAATTACAGCCAACACTTTCACCAATAATACTGCACCTGCAGCCATTGTCACAGGCTGTTGAATGCCAGTACCTTCAGCAGCCATTGTAGTCACAATATTAAATTGTGAATTTGTATATAAAGAAATCCAACTTGATAGTGGATTATAAACAATACTTTTAAATGTGAAAATCATAAATGAATATTTTCAAAACACACTAAAGAAGAAGAAAAATATTTTGAAATCAAGAACTAGGTCTTAACACTGTCATGCCAAATCGAGAAGTGAAGATGAGTTCAACTGCATAGAAGGAGTCAGCAGTGATAGGAGGGGTTGTCGCATTCCTATTAGTGGAGAACTATCACATGCTAATTTGCATGCTAAAATACAGCTGAAGCATGTGGTACACATGTAGAATTAGGTGGGAGTTTCAAAGCTAGTGGCAAGCAAACATTTGCACACTAGAGGGCAGTCAAATTGAGAATAGCTATAACTGTGAATGGAGGTAAGTAATTGTATTGGAAATATTAGAAATAACTAATATATCAAATGATGTGTATTTTTTAATCGTTTTCTGTTATTAGCTATCTCGAACAGCAGCAAAATTGTAATTGCGTGTAATATTAAAACTTATGAGCTCTTAACTGCTATTATCTATATGTTTTGTGAAACTTACCTGAGGTAAGACCTCAGTCTGTTGAGAAGCATAAGGCATAGTGTAGGGCACATCTCTAGTTTTATCTGTAAAGTAAATTATCTAATTTCATCACAATTATTTCCAACATGCTGCATGTACAAATATCAACATATCCTAAGTTTGTATAAAAAACATACCTTGTCATTATTTACCCCATAAACTTCAATAACTGTCAATGTTTGCTAAAAAAACTAAGCTGATTCATATCCAATCACATTGTATGGTTTCTAAGACCATACATGGCCTTGAGTTACCTTTTTCTTGTATTATGTAAATAAAAAGAAATACATGAGGTATACAATATACATTTTCTTAAAAGTTGTAAATACATATGGTAAACATTCCTGCAGCATTGTGCAGCTCAATTGCCATTTTTGAATATTACAAAAGTTTTACATTTGTGTTGACCAGCAGAAACACTTTTTAACACAACCTACATCTGACTACTTATATAATTTGGAAAAAATTATACAAAACATCCCAATAAATCAAGCAAAGTATAAAGATACATTACACAATTATTTCATTTCACAAAATAAATACTTTATTTAAACATTATGAAGTTGTACTTTTGAAAGTGATATAAAGTATCAAAGAAACACACACACACAAAAACATTATTTTACAGTCTTAGAGTTTACCTGAAAATCTATTTATATTTAGATTGGAGTGAAGAGATATAATAGAGGAAGATCTTAGTTTGGAGTAATTTGAAACTAAAATATAAAAAATAAAGGAAAAATTTTTCATACAAGTTTATAATATTGGTACATACAAGAAGCCTCAATACTTTTACCTTCAATAAACAATAAAATGTGGTTATACTATTTTCATATTATGTATACAAGAGTTTGCTTTCCATGAAAGTTTTATTTTTAAATAAGAGATTTGATGTTAAAAAGCTAGATACACATAAAACATGTACTATTTTATTAAACCATCATATTCTAATTAAAATTTGAAATACAACACTTTTGATGTTTATTTCAGACTGCAAACTTACATTCTATTAAAAGGCAACAAATGATAGAACATTAAGATTCAGAGGCTCTGGCCATTAAGACATTGAATTGTTTAAAAAAATAACTTAGCAAACACAACCATACTATGTTTAAAGATATGTTATGACTGCGTCTTTGACACTAGAATGCCCCACACCAATCACCAAATACCATCTTCCCTTCAGAAAAAAATATTCTGAAAAACCTTGCTATATTATATTACAGAGTAATGCATCTTTTGGCAAAGAGAGAAAATTATTACTAATGCTATGATTGATGAAATGATAAATTCTTTTTATTTTTAGTCAACAGTAAGGTCTAACTTACTATAAATTGAGATTTATCTGGTTAAGCCTATTATTTGCTTCAACATTACATTTGGCCATCTATGTGTAAGAGTTAAAGTCAGTTCAGCATTGTATGCATACATGTATGGATTTCTTTTCATTGTCATCTAGCAACAAGCAGGGTTTAGCTGTTCCATTTTAGCAGGGCCAAAAGCTGTTTTTATTAACAAATAGTTAACCATATTCTTGGTAGTTTCAAATACACAATGTGAAACATACTTTATATAAACAAGAATCTCCATTCCAACCAAATACAAAATTAGAAGAAAAAGCACAGGGTGGATATAACATCACTTATTCTTCAGTTGGAAATATAGGTAGGGAGAGGCAACTAATGTGAGCAAGTGTTAGCTAACCATCCTTCCATATTTTGGATGTACCTTCATGCATAAATTACGCAAAACCAAAATGATGGGTAAAAGTTTTTAGCCATGAGTCCCACAGACTGGACTAAATGTATTGAATATTTACAGGCAAAATTTTTCAGTAAAACATACTAACAGTAAACATTTCTGTATTTTTTAAAACATTTCTATAATTATTTTGGATTTTTTTTTTAAATGTAATAAATGTTACATTTTCTTAAGGCATCCACTGAATCATCATTTTAGCATTTTGCTCTACCTTTAACATACTTAAAAAATCCTCGCTGTTAGTTTTCCATAAGCCCTTTGGATTTCCTATGTTTCTTTTGTATTTATAAAATACCTTGCTATCCTATTGGTCTGTAAGCCCTCCAACCTATCATTTTAAACTTCTTAAACTCAAAGCACCTATCTTCGTTTCACATTTATTTCTTTAGTAAGCCGATTACATTTGATTCTCCCTGTTTTCCTTTTCCTCTTTTTAGGAACAGACTTATCTCGATTAAAAGCAATTTATTTTAAAACAATTCCCAAATCTGTTACAAATAACCTTTTACCTCATTAATTTAATTCATTATTAATAAATCTTGTCTCATGACCTCAAAGTTGGCTTTATGAAAATTTGTAATTAACTTTTATTTAATTATAGTATTTTGGCACTTTTCAATAAAGTTAAAATCATAAATAATATTCTACGTTAAACTGGTATACAATTAAAAACATTTTACTTAGGCCTACCTATAGCCTTCAAAAAGTTG
>NW_013666221.1:130266-143718 GCF_000517525.1 Limulus polyphemus
AAGGCTATAGGTAGGCCTAAGTAAAATGTTTTTAATTGTATACCAGTTTAACGTAGAATATTATTTATGATTTTAACTTTTATTTCTTTTATCTCAAATTTAGCATAACATCAAACCTAATAATGCAGTAATTGCTTTTCAACAAATATCTCCTACTTCAACTCTTACAATCACTAAATAACAATAAATCTAAAATACCATATCCATCACCAACAGTTGACTGAATATTTGGCAGAGAAAACCTTTCTGAATCATTTCAGGAAATCTCTCTTCGTCCATACATTTAAATTCATACATTCCCAATTAATGAGTCTAAAATTAAAGTCTCCTATAATCTGAAACAATCTTGATCATATTATACAAATTCTCATGTCTTATCATATGGCCTATAACAATTCTCAATTATAAAATTTCTATTCTTGATTGTAACCCATATAGATGCAACCTCTGACTACTATTTTTTTGTCTTTAATTTCAACAGGTGGTTACAGTTCATCCCTTATATAAAGAGCCATTATATCCTCTCCTTTAAAAAGTCTATCAGTATTAAATAACCTGTAACCTGAAACTAAAAAAATAATTCCTCTTATCAGTATTCTCCATTCTACCAAAGTTTCAGTAATCCCAGTTATATCATAGTCTTTCATTTCAACTAATGCTTCCATGTTAGAATATTAGTAACTATTATTTACTTGAATTCACTATATGTTTATACTACTTTAACTCTGATAGACTTTTGTTGCTTGCAACAATAATTTCATTAATATATTTAATGAGACAGTCCCCACTATGTAAACCTCTTGATCATCTCTTTCCTCCCTACAAATAGCCAAAGGTTCAATCTATTAGACACTGGTATCAGAGTACCAAATGAACCTTTCTCTTTAGCCTTTAATGTTTTTACTACTGTTACCATAAAATTGAAGGTGAAATGATGCTGAACTTGTAGGGTGTGGCATATGCTGATACTGGGTCATTTCCAAAAAGAATAGTTAAATGCAATTTTGATGAAATTCAGAAGAACAGTCATTTCTAACTGTACAATATACTTGCTAAATAAAAGGTTAGTCTACTTTGACTAATTTTACTGAAATTAAATGAATCAGTTGGGCATGTAGACTAGAGAACTGAAAGAAAATATAAAATTTAAAGTCAAAAATGTACTTACACAGAAAAAAGGAGTGAATTTAAGAGGTGCATGGTTAAATACTTATAGACTGGAAAGTTGGATACATCCTTCAGGTGCTTACCAATTAAATTTATATACTATAAAGTTTAATCCTTCCTAATGGATAAGATATACAATTTCATAGCTGTATGAAAGATGCCAAAGATTTATAGAGAAGAAATGGAAGAGAAGATATTTCATAACAGAAATAGGTAGCTCTATCAAGTTTTTCCTTGAGTCTAAGGTGAGTACAAACTCTTTGGCAGATTATAAATGACATGTATGGTATGTGCCAAAGACAAGATAGGTTAATTAAAATTGTGGTATAGGTTTAAAACAAGTAAAACCTGCAAATCATGCATGGACTATGCTTAAACATAGTAGGAAGCACAGTTTCTTTTTAAATTTTAAATGTTTCCAGTAAGTTTGGAAAAATAAATCTGAATTAAAGTGGGACATAAATGCTATTGGAACAACATCAGAATGGATAAAAATGTTGACAGTACTTATTATATAGTCTGGTTCACCTATATTACAACATCAGAATGGATAAAAATGTTGACAGTACTTATTATAAAGTCTGGTTCACCTATATTACAACATCAGAATGGATAAAAATGTTGACAGTACTTATTATAAAGTCTGGTTCACCTATGTTACAACATCAGCTTTGGTAACTGTTTCCAAATTCAAGCATTATGCACAACTGAGCATATCTGGCCTATTACTTAACTTTTGAAGGCACTAGTAAATGGTTGCTAGTTATTTTTATTCCACTAGCAAGTACATGACTACTACTAATAAATATGACTCTTTCCTAAAATTAACTGTTACTGTGTCATAATTATTTCTTGTAATAAATGTTAATAAATCTATATATATAGTTTTTGTCATTTTCTTTTCAAATGTTTTTGAATTTCAAAACCCACCTTAGTTACATGTAGCATTTTTGATTTCAACTATTTCATAAAAGTTACAAGATGCTTGATTTGGGAGGAAACTGATGTATCAAGTGCTACCCCACTGCTTATGGCCACCCTATACAAAAGAACTATTTTATTATTAAGTTACAGCACAAACGTTTAATGTTTTCAAAGCATTACAAATCAATAGGCCTAACATTTACGTTCAATCATGGATGAATTAAGAAAAGTTTAAAAAAAAAAATCTGCAGTTTGGTGATTTCTATTTTATTATTACTCCCAATTAGCAACCACTTAGCCACAGTATTTCTAACCATGCTGCCAGCAAAGTTAACATTCTCTTGATCTGAAAATGTATTTCAGATAGATACTCACCTTTCCAAAGAACTGTGCCATTGCCATAAAAATGTCTATGTTGCACCATGTCTTGAATGTGACTCTTACCCCTACATTAATTTTGTGTTCTATGCCAGTCTATGATGTAATCATCATTAGAATATAGCTCTTCATCAGTAGGAGGGTAACACATCCTCTAAACCCCATGAACACTCATGTTTCAACAAAAGCTCATTCTTAACAAGGCAAAAGAAACACATGTAAAGTGGAGAAGTTCTGTGGAGAGGTGAGTATTTTATATTTAGGTAAGGATAATGTTAACTTCAGAAATCCTACTCACCTCCCCATAAAAGTGATACCTAGAATCTCACACTGATAAATTGGTATAGTAACTGGGGTAGATAAATAAAATTAACAAGATGAGTTCCAATTTGAAACTATAGCATCAGAAATGGAAAATGTATGGAGTATGTCACCCACTAGGGGCAAGGCTTAGTAAGCATCACTTGTAGTTTGTATCTTTCTCATGCAGGCAATATTCTTCACCAAATAAATGTGGGAGATCAAAAGGTACTGTTAAAAGAACCTTCTGTGTGTTACTGAAGTGTTGCATAGGTGGGCAAAATGTAAAGATTGCTAAACTGGCCAGTATATCTCAGGCAGTCAACTGAACATGAGTGTGTAGTGTGGCTAGGGCAATAAGTCAGGTTGTATAATACATAAGAAATACAAGGATAAACAGATGCAGGGAAATACATCTGAGACCTGCTTCCTGAAATGAACTCAAGATCCATCTGGTTGGTTTAACCACCAGGAATAGCTTGGTTCATAAAGTAGGGGGTTGCTTGTATTACATTATCAGGTAACAAACCAGACCTACTTCCAATTAAAGTTTGCCTCAACTTGGTCTCATAACAATGTGATTATACCAACTTCAAGGGAAACTCCATATTGACCTCCCCAGTGGGTTTGCTTCAAAGAAAAGAGGATGGGGAAATATGTATGGGAGAAAATGCTGGAGAGGTGGTTTAATGGAACAGAAATAATCATATTTGAATAAAGTCTCTACACTGTCAGACAATGTAATGGGTTACCAGAAATAGGGACAACAGCTGCTAATTAGATGTGAAGGCAGGATCACACCTAATGCTGTCTTTTTTTTTTTGTTCTTCTCCTGGAAGGTTAAATATATATATATATATACATACCCAAAGCAGTCTTTCAGAAAAACCCATCTCAACAGTGGTCACCGAGCAGGGGCAAATGGGCTGAACACTGTCTGTTATCCCTTACTTGATACAGATTTCAGGTGAGAAGTATTTCCTGCGAGGCAACACTGGCCATGTGGTGGGTTCCATCATCTCTATAATATAAATATATAGAATTAATAAGGTGGTTGTGGAACCTACAAAAACAAATAATTAACAATGCACCCTCATAAAGCCTGTATGAAGAATGGTAACTGGAGAGAGAGACAAAAACTAGAGGTAGGTGAAACCACAATATGGTGTATGTAAGAGAACACAAAATAATTTGGAATCATCCATATCCCCACCTGCTGGGGACATCGATGGATACTAGTAAGGGAAGCCATGAGATGATGTACTTGATGAGAAGAGACATAAAAAATGTGAAAAGTGTCATTTCCCATAGAAGAATAAACCAGCCAGATGAGATGTTTAACTCAACCAATCAAAGTGGAAGGAGAGGAATTCCTAGAGTTTTGAGAGATTGACTAAGTCACCATGACAGCAAGAGGTGAAGAGAAAGATGGAGACACACACGAGTAGGCAGTTGATTTCTGGGCATATCCCACTGATTGGCCAGAGTTTTTCAGTACTGCCCTCTATACGCAAACATTTTTACTAATGCATGCCACTAGTGATTCCAACATGTCTTTCATGCAAATTATCATGCATCAATTCTCCACCAATGGAGTGTGACGTAGTCACATGACACATGTAAATCCCTCTATACTCTTCCACCACATGGAAGCACTGGTTCTCAGTGGGGAGGAAGGGTAGGAAGAGTGAGCAGAAGGAATTACCTGTCGGAAATACATTTTCAGTATTGGAAAATTATAACTTCCGATACGATAATTCCCTCCACTCACAAGATTAGCTAGAATCCCACATTGAATAGGAGGAGGGACTGATGTGAGGAAGTGACAGAAGCACCCTTCGAAAGCATCTGAAGGAAACCCCTGGAAATGAAAGAGTCAGATCCAAAGATCTGATGAGGGGAACTGCACCACTTCTGAACCAGATACATTCTTTGCTCATACATGAAATACATATGAGATATGGGTGGAACTGTAGAGGAGCACATCCAAGTGGGAGAGAACTCTGGCTGGATAGTATGCCCAACCATATCATATGGAAGTCAATTCCACCATATAAAAGTGGGTAGATAATGAATGTGCCCTTAGATGTAGAATGGCTTGGACATGATGGATAGTATGGGTATGTCAACTACATCCAAAACCCTCACCGCTGGGAACTGACATCTATGCGGGGGTAGGATGAGGATCATACCATCTTCAGCTCAAGTTCGAGAGATTGGAGGGAATTGATAACAACTCTGATACCCGAGCATGGCAACATGTAGTAGTGTTTGATAGATCGATCCGGGAACCCAACATCTGATATTGGAAGGATGTCTATATAATAAAACTCAACTCCCGAGCCAGAACATCCCTGGATAAGATATATTCAGGGACAGCAAATAAGAGACCTGGAACAGTCCACCTTCCTTAGTTGTGACCCACAATACAAAGAGTTTGATCGAAAGAGGAATACAGACAACCATAAATATTTGTGAGGACTTATGTGAATTGGTTCACTCTAAATCCAACATCAGACCATGGGGTACTGACATCCATGCGGCAGTAGGATAAGGGCTCCAGCATTTTTCATGGCTCAACTCCAGTGGTTGTGTAAATGGTATCAGGAGGCCACGTCATCCAGCAAGGTGGCGGCTCAACTCCTCTGGAGGCTATGTCTCATCTACATAAGCAGTACACCACCGCCCTACTCTCAACTGAATGGTTATAGCCATCTTTTTGTGGAACTCATTCAGGGGGGTGCCTCCACGGTCAACCACCGCAGTGGCTTGGAACTGGAAAATGGTAAAGACTCACACACTCCACAAGAAGAAAGGAGAGTGGATACACAGTGGAGAGCCTGGACAAATGTAATCACCAGAGACAGAGCAATGGGTGACCCCAAAACCCTATTTTGAAAAGCAGACCATACCGGGATGGGCAGCTATCCCCTTTTGTTTTACCCATGCAGTCCATGGGTCATAAGGTCTGGAACAGGCATGTTTATGAAGCAAAAACATTGCAATTTTATTCACCTTCAAGTGATCTTATGGAACACTCAATCTCACTAGTAAGCATTGCGAAGCCATAGAAGAGAGTGAATTTAACATGGTTGTACAAAGCAGACTTCAATTAAAAGATACCTGGTCAGGCACTGCTCACCACAAAGCAGGTTACAAATAGTGATTAATGAAGCAAGGGCCCTGGAAATGAAAGACATAATGAATAGAAACTTACCCAGTTAGAGTATGATAAATGGTCACAGATTGTGGATGAAAACTTGATGAGGAAGAGATATGGTGTAGATAAGGGGATACAAATGTATTAGGTGTAGTCCTCATCCCTAATAGTAGGAGTTCCCCCAATGGCTGATGAAGATGAGAAGCCAGGGAAAAGGTAAGGATCTTAAGTCTGAGGAGAAAACACCTGGAACAACATCTGGGAAGAAGATGACAAAGGGGAGTATGCCAATGGGCTCAAAAGCCAAACACAGTTGGTGAAAGCAGAAGGAGAAAGATCTCAACTCAAGAAAATCTCCCTAGGAATAAAGAGGTGAGAGCAGGCACCACAGAAAGAAGCTGTACAGGAAATAGAAAAATGAAGAGCACAGACCACACATTAGAGTCAATCCACATCAGGATGAGAATAAAAATGGGAAATGAAAGGAAGGAAATTAGGCAAAAGGAGGAGTTACGTCCCCTAGTCGCTGATGTCTTGGGGAAAATGTACAAAAAACATTATGGGAAAAAATTCTGACCTTCAACATACACAGGCATAGAGAAGAAGGAATTATGTTTGAAGGGAAGGTGAATCATGGAACACAGGGAAAGTGATGCAAATGAAGGTAAAGTGAGGGAATAAAAGATTACATTAATATCCCAGGTCGGAATGGTAGACAGTCAGGGAGGACGACTAATCTGGAAATAACATTAGAACATGGGAAGAATAGGTGAGGTAAAAACTCCACGGTATCGGGAAACAAAATGAAGGTATGGGACAAGGCTGTCCAGTAACCGAAGACTGGTGGGACCAAAGATCCACAGTCGAAAAACCAGGGGAGAAACTCAGCCACCCAAAACACAGGTTCGATCTGTGGAAGTCCCTGACTCGTAGATGAATTGCAGAACACTTTCCATTTATGCCAATAAATTCCCACTAAAGAAGAGTGAATGGAACAAGCTAAAATAAAGCTACCTGCAGAGACTGAATAAGAGCCAAGCATGAAAATGAATGATGTGAAAGTCAGGATGGAGTACCAGTGAATGAAGTGGACAATGAAGGGCAGTTGACAAAGGAAGAGGTAGTGGAGGTAAAGGTTGGAGCTGGAGAAGTCACGGAAACCATGGTTGAGCTGGCCATTAAGAAGCAATCAGGTGGACCTAACACAGAATGGTAGGGATGAGGGAAATCACCCATGGAAGTAAGAGGATGGTTGGATGAATATCCAGTAATCTCTAGGACCAATCCCAGCCAAAGGCATCAACAGCCCTAGCTAGAGGAGGAGGTATTGGATACCAAATAGAGGTAATGGGTGGTTAAGAGATGTAGTAAAGGGATCTATGTGGGAAGAAGACAAAGCCACCAGAAAACAAGAGAATCAAGAGACCACTCCGAAGGATAGTGTGTGTCAGGAGGAGAGCACCCGGAACTTGACATGCAAGAATATGAATATTGTGCAAGTGGGCTCCAAACATCAGATCTTATATGTGAAAAGAGATTAAGTGCAAACAGGTGCCACCCACAGGGGCAACATCAAAGAGGATCAGACCATAAAATCCTATTAATGATGGAAAATAAAACAAACAGCAGTGTCACACCCAATACTAACTCAAAAGCAAAAAAGCCATGTGAGGAGGGAATGAACTAAAGATGGTAAAAACCCCAACATGGAGGGAAGAAACAGGAGGTATCCCTCTATAAACCTAAAATGTAAACAGAATACCAAATGAAGAGAAATATTGAACATTAAAGGTATGAGTGACAACAGGGGAAAAAAGAATGATAAATACTAGAAGAATCTGCCTGAAGTTAAACAAAGGTAAAACTGAAAGCCTGTAGAAGGTAAGGCTTGTAAATACCCAAACTCAAAAAAGAGAAAAGGAACAGCACAGAATACATGAAGACAATATTCTGCAAAACATGTCTGAAAATGTGTAAAGTAGGTTTAGCAGATACTGAAATAGAAGTATGGAAGACATTACATGATAAGGCCAGGGAAAATTGAGAATTTTAGGGCAATGAAAAATAGGTTCAGCCTTTAGATGGCGAAGGTGAGCAATAGTGGAAGCATATATATAGCAGACTCTAGCTTCCACGGACCAACACTTGAATTTAAATTACTGGTACGAAGGATAAATTATAAATGAAACAAAATTAATGATTAGAAGTATAAAGTAGAGATTCAACAAAAGTAACTGTAAAAGAATAAACTATAAAGAAAAACAAAATGAATTAGTCAACATATCAAAATCGGAAGAAAACGGTGTAGGGAATGAATCCTGCAAGAAGCAGTGGTGAAGAAAAACTGGAACCTCAGTAGATATTAATCCATCAATAAAACCACAGGTAAACTGATAAATAATATAGGAATGAAGCCAAATCAAACAAAACAGTAAACAGAAATAACAAGGAAATCTAAACTAGAACTACAGTGAAATCAAAAAGAATAAAAACTGGTTAAGCCTTATGAAACTGTACAGAATAAAGAATAACCTAAGAATGAAAAGAAAAATTAGACTGAACAATAAACAGGCACAATACTGTAAGAAGTCTTTATGGGTCGCAATTCTAGGGTTCCACCCAAACCGATTAAACAAAAAGATTATCAATGAAATGAAATAAAAATGATGATATATAAAGTAAGAAAATAATATAATTAAACTAATGAAGGACATACCATGTTAAGCCTAATCAAACGGTGTAGAAGAAAAACAACGAAGATTAATTATGAATCGTAATGTAACTTAGTATCAACTAATCTAAATAAGCATATGTTATGGAATTAAATCAATTACAGATAATAATATTAACAATAAAATTGTAAAACGTCTTATCTTTCCAAAGTCGGCAAATGGTGGAGCACGAAGCACGAGGCGAAGTATGATGAAAATCTAGACATTAGACAATCAAACTCTCGATGAAATAAGGTGGAAACTGTCTGTGGGGTAATGTGAATGAAAGCCATTATAAACGTGCAAAAAGAAAACAGAATTTCCATATTGGAAATGAAGACTACATAATGGAAATGATGAAGCAAACTCTTGAAATCCAGTGGTGGAAAAGGGCTATAAAGATCTCAATCCACCCAAACAGTGTCAGCTTCTACAGGAGGAAATGTGGGTGACAATAGAACAAAGAGGTTAAACTTTTTAACATTCAATCTCCTGAGGGATAAACACTGGTAAAACCCCACACAGGATCGCTTGCATCTGTGGCCTGTAAGACAGCGCTAATTGTAGGTGTGACCCCCAAAGTGGTAACATTACCTTTGGAATCGACTGGAATAAGCTGGCATAAATGAGGGCAAATTTCAAACTCCAGAGAATTTGGAAGTTATAATAAATGAAGACCACTTCATGAGTATACTACATACGAACATGAAACAGTAAAGAATGACAAAAAAAGTCTGAGTACAAACGCTGCCAAATGAGAAGTGATAGTTTGGTGGAAGAGTACAGAGGGAGTCACATGCTTCATGTGACTATGTCGTACTTCACTAATGGAGAAGTGATGCATGATGATTTGCATGAGACATGCTGGAATCACTAGATTCCAATAGGGGGGGAGCAGAAGGCTTGTGGCATACATTCAAAAAAGGTTTGCATATAGAGGGCAGTACTGAATGGGAATAGCTAATATTGTGAGTGGAAGGAATTACTGTATCGAAATAGGCACATCTGAGAGGAACAAGAGACTTGAGAGAAGAGAATGAGACATGAGATCCATGGTAACCAGAAGCTCCATTTCTGGAGACATAAAAGAGAACACTGAGCCCACTCGGCATACAAATGTAGAAAAAGTTAATTTAAGCCAAATTAGCACCATAACTATTTGTTGGCTTTCGCATAAAGTTACATAATAGGCTATCTGTGCAATCTCTATCACAGGGAACCAAACCTCAGGTTTTAGTTTTCTAATTCTGTAAACTTACTGGTAACCCACTAGGGGACTAGTAGCCAATCATCCATAGAGTAATGGAACAGTAAGTCTAAAGAATCTATCCTTCATGCAAAAACTCTCAGGACTCGATTAAAAACAAAAGGAATTGTAGTCAATTGAAGGGATGGGTTGTGAACTGAAACATCTGACCATTGTGGATAAATTGAAGGAAGTGATGGGCAAGCAGAATAAATCAGTATGTGAAGGAGAGTACCTGAAACATTGATCTCAGTCATCCTTATCCTGCAAAACAGCACCTACCTCAAGGTGAAAAACAGCCCATCTTGAGCAAAGTGATAAGCAGATTGGTCAAAGTGTGACAGATCTGTGAGAAGTTGCCAATCAACATCCACATGGGGGTAGGATGAGGAATCCTAATTGAATAAGTGAACTGCCATTTTGACATCTCACTCTCATTTGTTTCTTGTTTCATATTGGAGGATACCACGTCATCGACACCAGCAGAACACCACCACTATATTCTCAACTGAATGGTTTATAATCATTTCTATATTTTGTTTGTATTTTATTAACCCATTCAGGAGGATGCCTCCATGGTCCACCATCCCAGGGGCTTGGAACTGGAAAATGGTACAGACTCTCAAACTCCACTAGAAGAAAAGGGGGTAAAATGAGGTGGAGAGTCCGGAGGAATGACAACACCAAGGAACCCTATTTTTAAAAGCTGACCATACTAATTTATTCAATACAAGGCATGGCAGGAATGGGCAGCTATCCCCTTCTGCTTTACTCATGTAGTCCATGGGTGGGTACGGTCCAGAACAGGCAAACTTATGGAGCAATTCTATTGGGAGAATAAACCTACAAACAATCCTGTGGAACATCCCATCAATGCAGTGTGCATTGTGTGGCTGCGGAATTATAATATGCAAATCAACATGGCTTGACAGTGTATATTTGAACAGTTAAAGAATATTTATTTGGTCAGGCAACACTTGCCACAGATCGAGATCCAAAAGAAAAGGCAAGGTGTCGAATTGGGTGAGAAGACATTCAGAACAAACTATGGGAGGAAGAAAAGAAAGAGGAAGAAGGCAATCAAATGAAGAGCCAAACCTAACTGGCAAATGAGGAAAGAGAAAGAGTGCAAACAGAGGATGATTGCCAAGGAAGAAAGAGACAAGAACAAACACCACAGAATGAAGCCATGCAGGCAATATAACAGAGAAGAGCATGTACAGGACATAAAAGTCTTTCCAGATCAGGATGAGGATAAAGGTGTGAAATGGAAGGAAAGGATATTAGCTAAATGGAGGAGTTATCCTCATGAGCTGCTGAAGTGTTAGGGAGGAAAAACGATCCAGAGAAAGCAGAAGATATGTAGAATGATAAAGAGTACATGAAACATTGATGGCAAATAAACAGACCACCGATGTCCACAGGCAAATAGGAGAAGAAAGAAAGACATAACGGAAGGTGAAACAAGGAGGTTTGGGAGAGTGGCTAAAATGTAGGCAAAGTGATGCAGTGTAGAACTATATTAATCTCCCCATCCAGAAAGGCAGCCTGCAATGGCGGATGACAAATCTGGAAGGAACACATCCACAGGGAAAGTATAGAAGAGGTAAATACCTGTAGGATCGGGAAAAATGAAAGGTGTGGGACAGGACTGTCCAAAAATCTGAGACCGAGAAGACTCAAGACCAGCGATCCAAAAGTCAAGAGAGGAAATTTACATGACGAAGAACAATGGGTTGATCAGGGGAAAACACTGGACCCAGAAACCAATGACGGAAAAATTCCACTTGCATTGGTCACTGACTAAAAAAAATGATTCACACAAAGAGCACCAAAGGAGAAAATGTCTGAATACAAGTATTGCCAAATGAGAAGTGACAGTTCGGAAGAATTGAATAGAGGTGGTCACACGCATCATGAGAGTATGTCGCACTCTTATTGGTAGAGGGTTGATGCATGTTGATTTGCATGAGAGATGCATTGGAATCAGTCCATTCCAATGTATAGGAGACAGAAGGCTTGTGGCACGTGTAAAAAAATGTTTTGCATACAGAGGACGAGAATAGCTATTTATGTGAATGGAGTAACGTACTGTGTCGGAAATTTTGAATCTTTCTTTCTCAAAATCAAGAAAATAAAGGTGAGAAAGACTACGCTATGAATGGTAACTTAAAATTTAAAGTAAAAAGAACAAAATTTTCTATTCTGTAATTCTTAACAAAAAAAACATGTTGGAACAAAGAAGTGCAAAGGAAAAGAATGAGCTTTTGTTTAAATGTGATAAGTTATGGGGTTTATGTGCATGAAGGATGCATCATCCACCTATTGGTGGAGGGCTACAGTTTAATGATTACATAATAGATTGACATTCTATACATTAAAACATGTAGGAGTTGAAGTTTCATTTAAGGCTTGCCACATGCACAAACTTTTTTTGGTAGTGGCATGAGGTAATAGCTATCAGTTCTGTAGAAAGGGGAATAGCATTTCTGAAATTGCACTGTAGAGGATGGATGATATGAGTCTAGCTAGCTGGCTTGCTTTCTAACTGTCTTAGCAATCAAGCAAATTGGTTGAAGCTGAAGTCCCATAATCCCCATTTCCTGGGTATGCTCTGCAGCTCACATGAGGATCATAAAACCAGCATGGCACCAGAAAGTGAAACAATCTTATATATCTCGATTATATTAACCTTTTTTAATCACAATCTTGTAATATAAATGACTGAAATGTATGTAGCATGAGTGTATTGATACTCAACAGGATGAATCTGAATCTTTCTTCTGAAACACGTACTAGTAATGTTCTTAGAATGCCTTCTAATTTCTAATAGCAACACTAACCAACAATTTGCTAGTTTAGTAGGATTAATCTAAAGCTGTGTATGAAAAGTTGTCCTTAGTTTTAAATGTTTTCTATAAACTTAAGAGGTGTTCTTGTTTTTTAAAGATTATTTGATAGCTTCGCAGAATATAATGGAGGTTGCAAGTTCTATAAAATGTTTGAAAGAAAATCCCTGATGAAGAACACAAGATGCTTATAGGTTGTTTAGTAGCCTTTCTCCTGATCTAGATTACTGAAATGAACAGGAATTTCTTCAAGCAAATCTGTTACTGTTAGAAACAGGGTTATTGCTACAAGAATTTTAATTTTAGAAACATTTTCTTAGAAAATTTGGGCTCAATATGTTAAATAATTTATTTAGGAAGCTACTATTTTAACCTTATTTGTAGTACTGAGTATGATAAAGTTAGAAATACTGTGTTATGCATAAGTATACAGGCACTTGTGATCAAAAGAACTATTTAGTAACCAAGATTAATATGAAATCATAAACTTGTAATTGATAAAAAAATGTCATTTTTTTACCTTAACATATATGTCTTCCAGAGTTATGTAAATCTACATCATCTTCAAGTTACATAACAGTAAACAAAAGATAATTATGAACTTCAAATGAATGTTATTTCACAGATAATTTGCATAGATAACAAATTTGCAGATGATTATAAGGTCTTGTATGTTGCTATCTGTGAAGAGGATGCTGCTGATTTACAAAAGGATTT